>NW_027596624.1:0-202333 GCF_964194155.1 Cetorhinus maximus
CAAAGTACTACATCACTGCCCACAGTAATTGAGGGTGTGCTGCACTATTGGAGTGTCAGTAATTGAGGGTGTGCTGCACTATTGGAGTGTCAGTAATTGAGGGTGTGCTGCACTATTGGAGTGTCAGCTTTTGAGGGTGTGCTGCACTATTGGAGTGTCAGCTTTTGAGGGTGTGCTGCACTATTGGAGTGTCAGTAATTGAGGGTGTGCTGCACTATTGGAGGGTCAGTAATTGAGGGTGTGCTGCACTATTGGAGTGTCAGTAATTGAGGGTGTGCTGCATTATTGGAGTGTCAGTAATTGAGGGTGTGCTGCACTATTGGAGTGTCAGTAATTGAGGGTGTGCTGCACTATTGGAGTGTCAGTAATTGAGGGTGTGCTGCACTATTGGAGTGACAGTAATTGAGGGTGTGCTGCACTATTGGTGTGTCAGTAATTGAGGGTGTGCTGCACTATTGGAGTGACAGTATTTGAGGGTGTGCTGCACTATTGGAGTGACAGTACTTGAGGGTGCGCTGCTCTATTGGAGTGTCAGTAATTGAGGGTGTGCTGCACTATTGGAGTGTCAGCTTTTGAGGGTTTGCTGCACTATAGGAGTGTCATTAATTGAGGATGTGCTGCACTATTGAGGTGTCAGTACTTGAGGGTGTCCTGCACTATTGGAGGGTCAGTAATTGAGGGTGTGCTGCACTATTGGAGGGTCAGTATTTGAGGGTGAGTTGCTCTATTGGAGTGTCAGTAATTGAGGCTGTGCTGCACTATTGGAGGGTCAGTATTTGAGGGTGAGTTGCTCTATTGGAGTGTCAGTAATTGAGAGTGTGCTGCTCTATTGGAGGGTCAGTAATTGAGGGTGTGCTGCACTATTGGAGGGTCAGTAATTGAGGGTGTGCTGCACTATTGGAGTGTCAGTAATTGAGGGGGTGCTGCACTATTGGAGGGTCAGTAATTGAGGGTGTGCTGCACTATTGGAGTGTCAGTAATTGAGGGGGTGCTGCAATATTGGAGTGTCAGTAATTGAGGGTGTGCTGCACTATTGGAGTGTCAGCTTTTGAGGGTGTGCTGCACTATTGGAGGGTCAGTAATTGAGGGTGTGCTGCACTATTGAGGTGTCAGTAATTGAGGGTGTGCTGCACTATTGGAGGGTCAGTATTTGAGGGTGTGCTGCACTATTGGTGTGTCAGTAATTGAGGGTGTGCTGCACTATTGGAGTGTCAGTAATTGAGGGTGTGCAGCACTATTGGAGGGTCAGTAATTGAGGGTGTGCTGCACTATTGGAGTGTCAGTAATTGAGGGTGTGCTGCACTATTGAGGTGTCAGTACTTGAGGGTGTGCTGCACTATTGGAGTGTCAGTAATTGAGGGTGTGCTGCACTATTGGAGTTTCAGTAATTGAGGGTGTGCTGCACTATTGGAGTGTCAGTAATTGAGGGTGTGCTGCACTATTGGAGTGTCAGTAATTGAGGGTGTGCAGCACTATTGGAGTGTCAGTAATTGAGGGTGTGCTGCACTGTTGGAGTGTCAGTAATTGAGGGTGTGCTGCACTATTGGAGGGTCAGTAATTGAGGGTGTGCTGCACTATTGGAGTGTCAGTAATTGAGGGTGTGCTGCACTATTGAGGTGTCAGTACTTGAGCGTGTGCTGCACTATTGGAGTGACAGTAATTGAGGGTGTGCTGCACTATTGGAGTGTCAGTAATTGAGGGTGTGCTGCACTATTGGAGTGTCAGTAATTGAGGGTGTGCTGCACTATTGGAGTGTCAGTAATTGAGGGTGTGCTGCACTATTGGAGTTTCAGTAATTGAGGGTGTGCTGCACTATTGGAGTGTCAGTAATTGAGGGTGTGCTGCACTATTGCAGTGTCAGTAATTGAGGGTGTGCTGCACTATTGGAGTTTCAGTAATTGAGGGTGTGCTGCACTATTGGAGTGTCAGTAATTGAGGGTGTGCTGCACTATTGGAGTTTCAGTAATTGAGGGTGTGCTGCACTATTGGAGTTTCAGTAATTGAGGGTGTGCTGCACTATTGGAGTGTCAGTAATTGAGGCTGTGCTGCACTATTGGAGTGTCAGTAATTGAGGGTGTGCTGCACTATTGGAGCGTCAGTAATTGAGGGTGTGCTGCACTATTGGAGTGTCAGTAATTGAGGGTGTGCTGCACTATTGGAGTGGCAGTAATTGAGGGTGTGCTGCACTATTGGAGTGTCAGTAATTGAGGGTGTGCTGCACTATTGGAGTGTCAGTAATTGAGGGTGTGCTGCACTATTGGAGTGTCAGTAATTGAGGGTGTGCTGCACTATTGGAGTGTCAGTAATTGAGGGTGTGCTGCTCTATTGGAGTGTCAGTAATTGAGGGTGTGCTGCACTATTGGAGTGACAGTAATTGAGGGTGTGCTGCACTATTGGAGTGTCAGTAATTGAGGGTGTGCTGCACTATTGGAGTGTCAGTAATTGAGGGTGTGCTGCACTATTGAAGTGTCAGTAATTGAGGGTGTGCTGCACTATTGGAGTGTCAGTAATTGAGGGTGTGCTGCACTATTGGAGTGTCAGTAATTGAGGGTGTGCTGCACTATTGGAGTGTCAGTAATTGAGGTTGAGCTGCACTGTTGGAGTGTCAGTAATTGAGGGTGTGCTGCACTATTGGAGTGTCAGTAATTGAGGGTGTGCTGCACTATTGGACTGTCAGTAATTGAGGGTGTGCTGCACTATTGGAGGGTCAGTAATTGAGTGCGTGCTGCACTATTGGAGTGTCAGTAATTGAGGGTGTGCTGTACTATTGGAGTGTCAATAATTGAGGGTGTGCTGCACTATTGGAGGGTCAGTAATTGAGGGTGTGCTGCACCATTGGAGTGTCAGTAATTGAGGTTGTGCTGCACTATTGGAGTGTCAGCTTTTGAGGGTGTGCTGCCCTATTGGAGGGTCATTATTTGAGGGTTTGCTGCACTATTGGAGTGTCAGTAATTGAGGGTGTGCTGCACTATTGAGGTGTCAGTACTTGAGGGTGTCCTGCACTATTGTAGGGTCAGTAATTGAGGGTGTGCTGCACTATTGGAGTGTCAGTAATTGATGGTGTGCTGCACTATTGGAGTCTCAGTAATTGAGGGAGTGCTGCACTATTGGAGGGTCAGTATTTGAGGGTGTCCTGCACTATTGGAGGGTCAGTAATTGAGGGTGTGTTGCACTATTGGAGTGTCAGTTTTTGAGGGTGTGCTGCACTATTGGAGGGTCAATACTTTAGGGTGAGCTGCACTATTGGAGTGCCATTAATTGAGGATGTGCTGCAATATTGGAGTGTCAGTAATTGAGGGTGTGCTGCACTATTGGAGGGTCTGTAATTGAGGGTGTGCTGCACTATTGGAGTGCCAGTATTTGAGTGTGTGCTGCACTATTGGAGAGTCAGTAATTGAGGGTGTGCTGCACTATTGGAGGGTCAGTAATTGAGGGTGTGCTGCACTATTGGAGTGTCAGTAATTGAGGGTGTGCTGCACTATTGGAGGGTCAGTAATTGAGGGTGTCCTGCACTATTGGTGGGTCTGTAATTGGGGGTGTGTTGCACATTTGGAGTGTCAGTAATTGAGGGTGTGCTGCACTAATGGAGTGTCTGTAATTGAGGGTGTGCTGAACTATTGGAGTGTCAGTAATTGAGGGTGTGCTGAACTATTGGAGTGTCAGTAATTGAGGATGTGCTGCACTATTGGAGTGTCAGTAATTGAGGGTGTGCTGCACTATTGGAGTGTCAGTTATTGAGGGTGTGCTGCTCTATTGGAGTGTCAGTAATTGAGTGTGTGCTGCACTATTGGAGTGTCAGTAATTGAGGGTGTGCTGCACTATTGGAGTGTCAGTAATTGAGGGTGTGCTGCACTATTGGAGTGTCAGTAATTGAGTGTGTGCTGCACTATTGGAGTGGCAGTAATTGAGGGTGTGCTGCACTATTGGAGTGTCAGTAATTGAGGTTGTGCTGCACTATTGGAGTGTCAGTAATTGAGAGTGAGCTGCACAATTGGAGGGTCAGTAATTGAGGGTGTGCTGCACTATTGGGGTGTCAGTTATTGAGGGTGTGCTGCACTATTGGAGTGTCAGTAATTGAGGGTGTGCTGCACTATTGGAGTGTCAGTAATTGATGTTGTGCTGCTCTTTTGGAGTGTCAGTAATTGAGGGTGTGCTGCTCTATTGGAGTGTCTGTAATTGAGGGTGTGCTGCACTATTGGAGTGTCAGTAATAGAGGGTGTGCTGCACTATTGGAGGGTCAGTAATTGAGGGTGTGCTGCACTATTGGAGTGTCAGTAATTGATGTTGTGCTGCTCTTTTGGAGTGTCAGTAATTGATGTTGTGCTGCTCTATTGGAGTGTCTGTAATTGAGGGTGTGCTGCACTATTGGAGGGTCAGTAATTGAGGGTGTGCTGCACTATTGGAGGGTCAGTAATTGAGGGTCTGCTGCACTATTGGGGTGTCAGTTATTGAGGGTGTGCTGCACTATTGGAGTGTCAGTAATTGAGGGTGTGCTGCTCTATTGGAGTGTCAGTAATTGAGGGTGTGCTGCTCTATTGGAGTGTCAGTAATTGAGGGTGTGCTGCACTATTGGTGTGTCAGTAATTGAAGGTGTGCTGCACTATTGGAGGGTCAGTAATTGAGGGTGTGCTGCACTATTGGAGTGTCAGTAATTGAGGGTGTGCTGCTCTATTCGAGTGTCAGTAATTGAGGGTTTGCTGCACTATTCGGGAGTCAGTAATTGAGGGTTTGCTGCACTATTGGAGTGTCAGTAATTGAGGGTGTGCTGCACTATTCGGGAGTCAGTAATTGAGGGTTTGCTGCACTATTGGTGTGTCAGTAATTGAGGATGTGCTGCACTATTGAGGTGTCAGTACTTGAGGGTGTCCTGCACTATTGGAGGGTCAGTAATTGAGGGTGTGCTGCACTATTGGAGGGTCAGTATTTGAGGGTGAGTTGCTCTATTGGAGTGTCAGTAATTGAGGCTGTGCTGCACTATTGGAGGGTCAGTATTTGAGGGTGAGTTGCTCTATTGGAGTGTCAGTAATTGAGAGTGTGCTGCTCTATTGGAGGGTCAGTAATTGAGGGTGTGCTGCACTATTGGAGGGTCAGTAATTGAGGGTGTGCTGCACTATTGGAGTGTCAGTAATTGAGGGGGTGCTGCACTATTGGAGGGTCAGTAATTGAGGGTGTGCTGCACTATTGGAGTGTCAGTAATTGAGGGGGTGCTGCACTATTGGAGTGTCAGCTTTTGAGGGTGTGCTGCACTATTGGAGTGTCAGCTTTTGAGGGTGTGCTGCACTATTGGAGGGTCAGTAATTGAGGGTGTGCTGCACTATTGAGGTGTCAGTAATTGAGGGTGTGCTGCACTATTGGAGGGTCAGTATTTGAGGGTGTGCTGCACTATTGGTGTGTCAGTAATTGAGGGTGTGCTGCACTATTGGACGGTCAGTATTTGAGGGTGTGCTGCACTATTGGAGGGTCAGTAATTGAGGGTGTGCTGCACTATTGAGGTGTCAGTACTTGAGCGTGTGCTGCACTATTGGAGTGTCAGTAATTGAGGGTGTGCTGCACTATTGGAGTGTCAGTAATTGAGGGTGTGCTGCACTATTGGAGTGTCAGTAATTGAGGCTGTGCAGCACTATTGGAGCGTCAGTAATTGAGGGTGTGCAGCACTATTGGAGTGTCAGTAATTGAATGTGTGCTGCACTATTGGTGTGTCAGTAATTGAGGGTGAGCTGCACTATTAGAGGGTCAGTAATTGAGGGTGTGCTGTACTATTGGAGTGTCAGTAATTGAGGGTGTGCTGCACTATTGGAGTGACAGTACTTGAGGGTGTGCTGCACTATTGGAGTGTCAGTAATTGAGGGTGAGCTGCACTATTAGAGGGTCAGTTATTGAGGGTGTGCTGCGCTATTGGAGTGTAAGTAATTGAGGGTGTGCTGCGCTATTGGAGTGTCAGTAATTGAGGGTGTGCTGCTCTATTGGAGTGTCAGTAATTGAGGATGTGCTGCACTATTGGAGTGTCAGTAATTGAGGGTGTGCTGCACTATTGGAGTGTCAGTAATTGAGGGTGTGCTGCACTATTGGAGTGTCAGTAATTGAGGGTGTGCTGCACTATTGGAGTGTCAATAATTGAGGGTGTGCTGCACTATTGGAGTGTCAATAATTGAGGGTGTGCTGCACTATTGGAGTGTCAATAATTGAGGGTGTGCTGCACTATTGGAGGGTCAGTAATTGAGGGTGTGCTGCACTATTGGAGGGTCAGTAATTGAGTGCGTGCTGCACTATTGGAGTGTCAGTAATTGAGGGTGTGCTGCACTATTGGAGTGTCAGTAATTGAGGGTGTGCTGCACTATTGGAGTGTCAATAATTGAGGGTGTGCTGCACTATTGGAGGGTCAGTAATTGAGGGTGTGCTGCACTATTGGAGGGTCAGTAATTGAGTGCGTGCTGCACTATTGGAGTGTCAGTAATTGAGGGTGTGCTGCACTATTGGAGTGTCAGTAATTGAGGGTGTGCTGCACTATTGGAGTGTCAATAATTGAGGGTGTGCTGCATTATTGGAGTGTCAGTAATTGAGGGTTTGCTGCACTATTGGAGTGTCAGTAATTGAGGATGTGCTGCACCATTGGAGTGTCAGTAATTGATGTTGTGCTGCACTATTGGAGTGTCAGCTTTTGAGGGTGTGCTGCCCTATTGGAGGGTCATTATTTGAGGGTTTGCTGCACTATTGGAGTGTCAGTAATTGAGGGTGTGCTGCACTATTGAGGTGTCAGTACTTGAGGGTGTCCTGCACTATTGTAGGGTCAGTAATTGAGGGTGTGCTGCACTATTGGTTTGTCAGTAATTGATGGTGTGCTGCACTATTGGAGTCTCAGTAATTGAGGGAGTGCTGCACTATTGGAGGGTCAGTATTTGAGGGTGTCCTGCACTATTGGAGGGTCAGTAATTGAGGGTGTGCTGCACTATTGGAGTGTCAGTAATTGAGGGTGTGCTGCACTATTGGAGTGTCAGTTTTTGAGGGTGTGCTGCACTATTGGAGGGTCAATACTTTAGGGTGAGCTGCACTATTGGAGTGCCATTAATTGAGGATGTGCTGCAATATTGGAGGGTCAGTAATTGAGGGTGTGCTGCACTATTGGAGGGTCTGTAATTGAGGGTGTGCTGCACTATTGGAGTGCCAGTATTTGAGTGTGTGCTGCACTATTGGAGAGTCAGTAATTGAGGGTGTGCTGCACTATTGGAGGGTCAGTAATTGAGGGTGTGCTGCACTATTGGAGTGTCAGTAATTGAGGGTGTGCTGCACTATTGGAGGGTCAGTAATTGAGGGTGTCCTGCACTATTGGTGGGTCTGTAATTGAGGGTGTGTTGCACATTTGGAGTGTCAGTAATTGAGGGTGTGCTGCACTAATGGAGTGTCTGTAATTGAGGGTGTGCTGCACTATTGGAGTGTCAGTAATTGAGGGTGTGCTGAACTATTGGAGTGTCAGTAATTGAGGATGTGCTGCACTATTGGAGTGTCAGTAATTGAGGGTGTGCTGCACTATTGGAGTGTCAGTTATTGAGGGTGTGCTGCTCTATTGGAGTGTCAGTAATTGAGTGTGTGCTGCACTATTGGAGTGTCAGTAATTGAGGGTGTGCTGCACTATTGGAGTGTCAGTAATTGAGGGTGTGCTGCACTATTGGAGTGTCAGTAATTGAGTGTGTGCTGCACTATTGGAGTGGCAGTAATTGAGGGTGTGCTGCACTATTGGAGTGTCAGTAATTGAGGGTGAGCTGCACAATTGGAGGGTCAGTAATTGAGGGTGTGCTGCACTATTGGGGTGTCAGTTATTGAGGGTGTGCTGCACTATTGGAGTGTCAGTAATTGAGGGTGTGCTGCACTATTGGAGTGTCAGTAATTGATGTTGTGCTGCTATTTTGGAGTGTCAGTAATTGAGGGTATGCTGCTCTATTGGAGTGTCTGTAATTGAGGGTGTGCTGCACTATTGGAGTGTCAGTAATAGAGGGTGTGCTGCACTATTGGAGGGTCAGTAATTGAGGGTCTGCTGCACTATTGGAGTGTCAGTAATTGAGGGTGTGCTGCACTATTGGAGTGTCAGTAATTGAGGATGTGCTGCTCTATTGGAGTGTCAGTAATTGAGGGTGTGCTGCACTATTGGAGGGTCAGTAATTGAGGGTGTGCTGCACTATTGGAGTGTCAGTAATTGAGGGTGTGCTGCTCTATTCGAGTGTCAGTAATTGAGGGTTTGCTGCACTATTCGGGAGTCAGTAATTGAGGGTTTGCTGCACTATTGGAGTGTCAGTAATTGAGGGTGTGCTGCACTATTCGGGAGTCAGTAATTGAGGGTTTGCTGCACTATTGGTGTGTCAGTAATTGAGGGTGTGCTGCACTATTCGGGAGTCAGTAATTGAGGGTGTGCGGCACTATTGGTGTGTCAGTAATTGAGGGTTTGCTGCACTATTGGAGTGTCAGTAATTGAGGGTGTGCTGCACTATTCGGGAGTCAGTAATTGAGGGTTTGCTGCACTATTGGTGTGTCAGTAATTGAGGGTTTGCTGCACTATTGGAGTGTCACTAATTGAGGGTGTGCTGCACTATTGGAGTGTCAGTAATTGAGGGTGTGCTGCACTATTGGAGTGTCAGTAATTGAGGGTGTGCTGCACTATTGGAGGGTCAGTAATTGAGGGTGTGCTGCACTATTGGAGGGTCTGTAATTGAGGGTGTGCTGCACTATTGGAGTGCCAGTATTTGAGGGTGTGCTGCGCTATTGGTGGGTCAGTAATTGAGGGTGTGCTGCAGTATTGGAGGGTCTGTAATTGAGGGTGTGCTGCACATTTGGAGTGTCAGTATTTGAGGGTGCGCTGCACTATTGGAGGGTCAGTAATTTAGTGTGTGCTGCACTATTGGAGTGTCAATAATTGAGGGTGTGCAGCACTATTGGAGTGTCAGTAATTGAGGGTGCGCTGCACTATTGGAGGGTCAGTAATTGAGGGTGTGCTGCACTATTGGAGTGTCAGTAATTGAGGGTGTGCTGCACTATTGGAGTGTCAGTAATTGAGGGTGTGCTGCACTATTGCAGTGTCAGTAATTGAGGGTGTGCTGCACTATTGGAGTGTCAGTAATTGAGGGTGTGCTGCACTATTGGAGTGTCAGTAATTGAGGGTGTGCTGCACTATTGCAGTGTCAGTAATTGAGGGTGTGCTGCACTATTGCAGTGTCAGTAATTGAGGGTGTGCTGCACTAGTGCAGTGTCAGTAATTGAGGGTGTGCTGCACTATTGCAGTGTCAGTAATTGAGGGTGTGCTGCACTATTGGAGTGTCAGTAATTGAGGGTGTGCTGCACTATTGCAGTGTCAGTAATTGAGGGTGTTCTGCACTATTGGAGTGTCAGTAATTGAGGGTGTGCAGCACTATTGGAGTGTCAGTAATTGAGGGTGTGCTGCACTATTGGTGTGTCAGTATTTGAGGGTGTGCTGCACTATTGGAGTGTCAGTAATTGAGATTGTGCTGCACTATTGGAGGGTCATTAATTCAGGTTGTTCTGCACTATTGGAGAGTCAGTATTTGAGGTTGTGCTGCACTATTGGAGTGTCAGTAATTGAGGGTGTGCTGCACTATTGGAGGGTCAGTAATTCAGGTTGTTCTGCACTATTGGAGAGTCAGTATTTGAGGTTGTGCTGCACTATTGGAGGCTCAGTAATTGAGGGTGTGCTGCACTATTGGAGGGTCAGTAATTGAGGGTTTGCTGCACTATTGGAGTGTCAGTAATTGAGGGTGTGCTGCACTATTGGAGTGTCAGTAGTTGAGATTGTGCTGCACTATTGGAGGTTCAGTAATTGAGGGTGTGCTGCACTATTGGAGTGTCAGTAATTGAGTGTGTGCTGCACTATTGGAGTGTCAGTAATTGAGGGTGTGCTGCACTATTGGAGTGTCAGTAGTTGAGATTGTGCTGCACTATTGGAGGTTCAGTAATTGAGGGTGTGCTGCACTATTGGAGTGTCAGTAATTGAGTGTGTGCTGCACTATTGGAGTGTCAGTAATTGAGGGTGTGCTGCACTATTGGAGTGTCAGTAATTGAGGGTGTGCTGCACTATTGGAGTGTCAGTATTTGAGGGTGTGCTGCACTATTGGAGTGTCAGTAATTGAGGGTGTGCTGCACTATTGGAGTGTCAGTAGTTGAGATTGTGCTGCACTATTGGAGGTTCAGTAATTGAGGGTGTGCTGCACTATTGGAGTGTCAGTAATTGAGGGTGTGCTGCATTATTATAGTGTCAGTAATTGAGGCTGTGCTGCACTATTGTAGTGTCAGTAATTGTAGGTGTGTTGCACTATTGGAAGGTCAGTAATTGAGTGTGTGCTGCACTATTGGTGGGTCAGCAATTGAGGCTGTGCTGCATTATTGCATTGTCAGTAATTGAGGGTTTGCTGTTTTATTGGAGTGTCAGTAATTGAGGGTGTGCTGCACTATTGGAGTGTCAGTAATTGAGGATGTGCTGCACTATTGGAGTGTCAGTAATTGAGGGTGTGCTGCACTATTGGAGTGTCAGTAATTGAGGGTTTGCTGCTTTACTGGAGTGTCAGTAATTGAGGGTGTGCTGCACTATTGGAGTGTCAGTAATTGAGGGTGTGCTGCACTATTGGAGGGTCATTAATTGAGGTTGTGCAGCACTATTGGAGTGTCAGTAATTGAGGGTCTGCTGCACTATTGGAAGGTCAGTAATTGAGGGTGTGCAGCACTATTGGAGGGTCAGTAACTGAGTGTGTGCTGCACTATTGGAGGGTCAGTAATTGAGGGTGTGCTGCACTATTGGAGTGTCAGTAATTGAGGGTGTGCTGCACTATTGGAGGGTCAGTATTTGAGGGTGTGCTGCACTATTGGAGTGTCAGTAATTGAGGGTGTGCTGCACTATTGGAGTGTCAGTAATTGAGGGTGTGCTGCACTATTGGAGTTTAAAAGGGACACTCAGTGAGATCACGGTGAGGTTAAAGGGACAGATCATGAGATCACTGGGAGGTTAAAGGGACAGAGAGTGAGATCACTGGGTTGTTAAATGGACAGAGAGTGAGATCACGGGGAGTTTAAAGGGACAGAGATTGAGATCACGGTGAGTTTAAAGGGATAGAATGACATCACGGGGAGGTTAAAGGGACAGAGAATGATATCACGGTGAGGTTAAAGGGACAGAGAGTGAGATCACGGTGAGCTTAAAGGGACACAGAGAGTGATCACGGGGAGGTTAAAGGGACAGAGAGTGAGATCACGGAGAGATAACGGGACAGAGATTGAGATCATGTGGAGTTAAAGGGACATGGAGTGAGATCACCGGGAGGTTAAACGGACAGAGAGTGAGATCCCGGGGAGGTTAAAGGGACAGAGAGTGAGATCACGGGGAGGATAAAGGGACAGAGAGTGAGATCACGGGGAGGTTAAAGGGACAGATAGTGAGGTCTCGGGAGGGTTAAAGGAACAGAGAGTGAGATCACGTGGAGGTAAAAGGGACGGAGAGTGAGATCACGTGGAGGTTAAAGGCACAGAGAGTGAGATCACGGGCAGGTTAAAGGGACAGAGAGCGATCGCGGAGTTGTTAAAGGGACAGAGAGTGAGAACAGAGAAAGTGAAAGGGACAGAGATTGAGATCGGGCACAGTTAAAGAGACAGAGAGTGAGATCAGATACAGTGAAAGGGACAGAGAGTGAGATCACGGGGATTTTAAAGGGACAGAGAGTGAGATCACTGGGAGGTTAAAGGTTCAGAGAGTGAGATCACGGGGAGGTTAATGGGGCAGACATTGAGATCGGGGACAGTCAAAAGGTCAGAATGTGAGAACTGGTACTGTTAAAGGGACAGAGATTGAGATCACGGGGAGGTAAATGGGAAATAGAGTGAGTTAAGGGGAGGTTGAAATGCCAGAGATTGAAAACATGGGGAGGTTAATGAGACAGAGAGTGATATCACGGGGCGTTTAAAGGGCCAGAGACTTAGATGACGGGGAGGATAAAAGGACAGATAATGAGATCACGGGGAGGTTAAAGGGAGAGAGAGTGAGATCACGGGGAGGTTAAAGGGACAGAGAGTGAAATCACGGGGAGGTTAAAGGGCCAGAGAGTTAGATGACAGATTTGGTTAAAAGGACAGAGAATGAGATCACGGGGAGTTTAAAATTTCTGAGACTGAGATCACAGGGAGTTTAAAGGGACAGAGAGGGAGATCACGGGGAGGTTAAAAGTACAAAGAGTGAGATCACGTGGAGGTTAAAGGGACAGAGATTGAAATCACGGGAATGTTATAGGGACAGAGGGTGAGATCACGGGGAGGTTAAAGGGACAGAGAGTGAGATCACGGGGAGGTTAAAGGGACAGTGAGTGAGAGCACGGGGAGGTTAAAGGGACAGAGAGTGAGATCACGGGGAGGTTAAAGGGACAGAGATTGAGATCGGGGAAAGTCAAAAGGTCCGAAAGTGAGAACAGGGACTGTTAAAGGGACAGAGATTGAGATCACGAGGAGGTTAAACGGACAGAGAGTGAGATCACGGGGAGGTTAAAGGGACAGAGAGTGAGTTCACAGGGACGTTAAAGTGACAGAGAGTGAGATCACGGGAAGGTTAAAGGGAATGAGACTGAGATCACTGGGAGGTTAAAGGGACTGAAAGTGAGATCACGGGGAGGTTAAAGGGACAGAGAGTGAAATCACGGACAGGTTAAAGGGACAGAGAGTGAGATGACGGGGAGGTTAAAGGGACAGAGAGTGAGATCACGGGGTGGTTAAAGGGACAGAGATTGAGATCACGGGAATGTTATAGGGACAGAGGGTGAGATCACGTGGAGGTGAAAGGGACAGAGAGTGAGATCACGGGGAGGTTAAAGGGACAGAGATTGAGATCACGGGGAGGTTAAAGGGACAAGGAGTGAGATCAAGGGAGGGATAAAGGGACAGAGAGTGAGATCACGGTGAGTTTAAAGGGACAGAGAGTGAAATCAAGGAGAGGTTAAAGGGACAGAGATTGAAATCACGGGGAGGTTAAAGGGACAGAGATTGAGATCACGGGGACGTTAAAGGGACAGAGAGTGAGATTACGGGGAGGTTAAAGGGACAGAGATTGAGATCACGGGGAGGTTAAAGGGACAGAGAGTGAGACCACTTGGAGGTTAAAGAGACAGAGAGTGAGTTAAGGGGAGTTTAAAGGGCCAGAGATTGAGAACACGGCGAGGTTAAAGGGACAGAGAGTGAGATCACGGAGATGTTAAAGGGACAGAGATTGAGATCATGGGGATGTTAAAGGGACAGAGAGTGAGATCACGGGGAGGTTAAAGGGACAGAGAGTGAGATTACGGGGAGATTAAAGGGACAGTGAGTGAGATCACGGGGAGGTTAAAGGGACAGAGAGTGAGATCACGGGGAGGTTAAAGGGACAGGGAGTGAGATCACGGGGAGGTTATAGGGACAGAGAGAGAGATCACGGGGAGGTTAAAGGGAAAGAGAGTTAGATCATGGTGAGGGTAAAGGGGCAGAGAGTCAGTTCACGGGGACGTTAAAGTGACAGAGTGAGATCGCAGAGATGTTAAAGGGACAGAGAGAGAGATCACGGGGAGTTTCTAAGGACAGAGACTGAGATCACGGGGAGGTTAATGGGACAGAGAGAGAGATCACGGGGAGGTTAAAGGGACAGAGAGTGAGATGACGGGGATAGTAAAGGGACGGACAGTGAGATCACGGGAGGGTTAAAGGGACAGAGAGTGAGATCATGGGGAAGTTAAAGGGACAGAGTGTTAGATAAAAGGGGAGGTTAAAGGGACAGAGATTGAGATCACTTGGAGGTTAAAGGGACAGAAAGTGAGTTAAGTGGAGGTTAAAGGGCCAGAGATTGAGAACACGGCGAGGTTAAAGGAACAGAGAGTGAGATCACGGAGATGTTAAAGGGACAGAGAGTGAGATCACGGGGAGATTAAAGGGACAATGAGTGAGATCACGGGGAGGTTAAATGGACTGAGATTGAGATCACGGGGTGGTTAAAGGGACAGAGAGAGAGATCACGGGTAGTTTAAATGGACAGAGACTGAGATCATGGGGAGGTTAAAGGGACAGGGAGAGAGATCACGGGGAGGTTAAACGCACGCAGAGTGAGATCACGGGGAGTTAAAGGGACAGAGAGTGAGATCACGGGAATGCTTAAAGGAAGGAGCGTGAGATCACGTGGAGGTGAAAGGGACAGAGAGTGAGATTACGGGGAGGTTAAAGGGACAGTGAGTGAGATCACGGGGAGGTTAAAGGGACAGAGAGTGAGATCACGGGGAGGTTAAAGGGACAGGGAGTGAGATCACGGGGAGGTTATAGGGACAGAGAGAGAGATCACGGTGAGTTTATAGGGACAGAGAGTGAGATCACGGGAGGGTTAAAGTTACAGAGAGTGAGATCACTGGAAGCTTAACGGGACAGTGAGTGAGATCACGGGGAGGTTAAAGGGACAGAGATTGAGATCACGGGGAGGCTAAAGGGGCAAAGATTGAGATCGGGGACAGTCAAAAGGACAAATAGTGAGAACAGGGACTGTTAAAGGGACAGAGATTGCGATCACGGGGAGGTTAAAGGGACAGAAAGAGAGATCACGGGGAGTTTAAAAGTCCGAGACTGAGATCATGGGGAAGGTAAAGGGACAGAGCGTGTGATCACGGGGAGTTAAAGGGACAGAGAGTGAGATCACGGGGAGTTAATGGGACATGGAATGAGATCACGGTGAGGTTAAAGGGGCAGAGAGTCAGTTCACGGGGACGTTAAAGTGACAGAGTGAGATCGCGGGAATGTTAAAGGGACAGAGAGAGAGATCAAGGGGAGTTTATACGGACAGAGACTGAGATCACGGGGAGGTTATTGGGACAGAGGGAGAGATCATGGGGAGGTTAAAGGGACAGAGAGTGAGATGACGGGTATATTAAAGGGACGGACAGTGACTTCACGGGGAGGTAAAAGGGACAGAGAGAGAGATCACTGGGAGGTTAAAAAGAGTGAAAGTGAGATCACGGGGAGGTTAAAGTGGCTGAGAGTGAGATCACGGGGAGGTTAAATGGACAGAGAGTAAGATCACGTGGAGGTTAAATGGATAGGGAGTGAGCTCACGGGGAGTTTAAAGGGACAGAGAGTGAGATCACGGGAGGGTTAAAGGGACAGAGAGTGAGATCACGGGGAAGTTAAAGGGACAGAGTGTAAGATCAAGGGGAGGTTAAAGGGACAGAGATTGAGATCACTTGGAGGTTAAAGGGACAGAGAGTGAGTTAAGTGGAGGTTAAAGGGCCAGAGATTGAGAACACGGCAAGGTTAATGGAACAGAGAGTAAGATCACGGAGATGTTAAAGGGACAGAGAGTGAGATCACGGGGAGATTAAAGGGACAGTGAGTGAGATCACTGGGATGTTAAATGGACTGAGATTGAGATCACGGGGTGGTTAAAGGGACAGAGAGAGAGATCACGGGTAGTTTAAAAGGACAGAGACTGAGATCATGCGGAGGTTAAAGGGGCAGGGAGAGAGATCACGGGGAGGTTAAACGCACGCAGAGTGAGACAACGGGGAGTTAAAGGGACAGAGAGTGAGATCACGGAAGGGTAAAAGGAATAGCGAGTGAGATCACGGGGAGGTTTAAAGGAAGGAGAGTGAGATCAAGTGGAGGTTAAAGGGACAGAGAGTGAGATTACGGGGAGTTTAAAGGGACAGAGAGTGAGATCACGGGAGGGTAAAAGGAACAGAGAGTGAGATCACGGTTAGGTTAAAGGGACTGAGATTGAGATCACGGGGAGGTTAAAGGGACAGAGAGTGAGATTATGGGGAGGTTAAAGGGACAGTGAGTGAGATCTCGGGGAGTTTAAAGGGACTGAGAGTTAGATCAGGTGGAGGTTTAAGGGACTGAGAGTGAAATCACGGTGAGGTTAAAGGGACAGAGATTGAGATCACGGGGAGGTTAAAGGGACAAAGATTGAGATCGGGAACAGTCAAAAGGACAAAAAGTGAGAACAGGGACTCTTAAAGGGTCAGAGAGTGAGATCACGGGGAGGTTAAAGGGACAGAGAGTGAGATCACGGGGAGGTTAAAGGGACAGAGAGTGAGTTAAGGGTAGGTAAAATGGCCAGAGATTGAGAACACGGCGAGGTTAAAGGGACAGTGAGTGAGATCACGGGGAGGCAAAAGGGACAGAGAGTGAGATCACGAGGAGGTTAAAGGGACAGAGAGTGAGTTAAGGGTAGGTAAAAGGGCCAGAGTTTGAGAACACGGCGAGGTTAAAAGGACAGTGAGTGAGATCACGGGGAAGTTAAAGGTACAGAGAGAGAGATCACGGGGAGGTTAAATGCACACAGAGTGAGATCACGGGGAGTTAAAGGGACAGTGAGTGAGATCACGGGGAGTTAAAGGGACATTGAGTGAGATCACGGGGAGGTTAAAGGGGAAGAGAGTGAGTTCACAGGGACGTTAAAGTGACAGAGTGAGATCGCGGAGATGTTAAAGGGACAGAGAGTGAGATCACGGTGAGGTTAAAGGGACAGAGAGTGAGATCACGGGGACCTTACGGGGACAAAGAATGAGATCACAGGGAGGTTAATGGGACAGAGAGTGAGATCACGGGGAGGTTAAAGGGACAGAGAGTGAAATCACGTGGAGGTTAAATGGACAGAGAGTTCGATGACGGGGAGGTTAAAAGGACAGAGACTGAGATCACGAGAGTTTAAAGGGACAGAGCGAGAGATCACAGGGAGTTTAAAAGGATAGAAAGTGAGATCACGGGGATTTTATAGGGACAGGGAGTGAGATCACGGGGAGATTAAAGGGACAGAGAGTGAGATCACGGGAGGTTAAAGGGACAGAGAGTGAGATCACGGGTAGGTTAAAGGGACAGAGAGTGAGTTAAGGGGAGGTTAAAGGACAAGACATTGAGAACATGGGGAGGTTAAAGAGACAGAGAGTGAGATCACGGGGCGGTTAAAGGGCCAGAGAGATAGATGACGGTGAGGATAAAAGGACAGAGACAAGATCACGGGGAGGTTAAAGGGAGAGAGAGAGATAACGGGGAGGTTAAACGTACACAGAGTGAGATCACGGGGAGGTTAATGGGACAGTGAGTGAGATCACGGGGGGTTTAAAAGGATAGAGAGTGAGATTACAGGGAGGTTACAGGGACAGAGACTGAGATCACGGGGAGGATAAAGGGACAGAGAGTGAGATGACGGGGAGGTAAAAGGGACAGAGAGTGAGATCACGGGGAGGTTAAAGGGACAGAGCGAGAGATCACAGGGAGTTTAAAAGGATAGAAAGTGAGATCACGGGGATTTTATAGGGACAGGGAGTGAGATCACGGGGAGTTTAAAGGGACAGAGAGTGAGATCACGGGGAGGTTAAAGGGACAGAGAGTGAGATCTCGGGTAGGTTAAAGGGACAGAGAGTGAGTTAAGGGGAGGTTAAAGGACAAGACATTGAGAACATGGGGAGGTTAAAGAGACAGAGAGTGAGATCACGGGGCGGTTAAAGGGCCAGAGAGATAGATGACAGTGAGGATAAAAGGACAGAGACAAGATCACGGGGAGGTTAAAGGGAGAGAGAGAGATAACGGGGAGGTTAAACGTACACAGAGTGAGATCACGGGGAGGTTAATGGGACAGTGAGTGAGATCACGGGGGGTTTAAAAGGATAGAGAGTGAGATTACAGGGAGGTTACAGGGACAGAGACTGAGATCACGGGGAGGATAAAGGGACAGAGAGTGAGATGACGGGGAGGTAAAAGGGACAGAGAGTGAGATCACGGGGAGGTTAAAGGGACAGAGAGTGAGATGACGGCGAGGTTAAAGGAACAGAGAGTGAGATCACGGGGAGGATAAAGGGACTGAGAGTGAGTTCACGGGGACATTAAAGTGACAGAGAGTGAGATCACGGGGAGGTTAAAAGGACTGAGAGTGAGATCACTGGGAGGTTAAAGGGACTGAAAGTGAGATCACGGGGACGTTAAAGTGGCTGAGAGTGAGATCACGGGGAAATTAAAGGGGGAGAGAGAGAGATCACGGGGAGTTTAAAGGGACAGAGAATGAGATCACGGGGAGGTTTAATGGACAGAGAGTGATAACACGGTGAGTTTAAAGGGACAGAGAGTGAGAACATCTGGAGTTTAAAGGGACAGAGAGAGTTTACGGGGAGATTAAAGCGACAGAGAGAGATCACTGGGAGTTAAAGGGACAGAGGTTGACATCACGAGGAGGTTAAAGGGACAGAGTGTGAGATCACGGGGAGGTGAAAGGGACAGAGAGTGAAATCACGGGGAGTTTAAAGGGACAGAGAGAGTTTACGGGGAGATTAAAGCGACAGAGAGAGATCACTGGTAGTTAAAGGGACAGAGGTTGAGATCACGAGGAGGTTAAAGGGACAGAGTGTGAGATCACAGGGAGGTTAAGGGGACAGAGAGTGAGATCACGGGGAGGTTTAAGGGACAGAGAGTGAGATCACAGGGAAGTTAAAGGCACAGAGAGTGAGATTACGGGGAGGTTAAAGGGACAGAGAGTGAGATCACGGGGAGGCTAAAAGGAAAGAGAGTGAGATCACTGGGAAGTTAAAGGGACAGAGATTTAGATCACAGGGAGGTTAACGGGTCAGAGAGTGACATCACGAGGAGGTTAGAGGGACAGAGAGTCAGATCACGGGGAGGTTAAAGGGACAGAGAGTGTGTTCACGGGGTGGTGAAAGGGACGGAGAATGAGATCACGGGGAGGTTAAAGGGACAGAGAGTGAGATCATGGGGAGGTTAAAGGGACAGAGAGTGAGATTTTTGGGAAGTTAAAGGGTCAGAGATTTAGATTACGGGGAGGTTAAAGCGACAGAGAGTGAGATCACGGGGAGGTTAAAGGGACAGAGAGTGAGATCACGGGGAGGTTAAGTGGACAGAGAGTGAGATCACGGTGAGGTTAATGGGACACAGAGTGAGATCACGTGGAGGTAAAAGGGACAGTGAGTGAGATCACAGGGAGGTTAAGTGGACAGAGAGTGAGATCACGGGGATGTTAAAGGGTCAGAGAGTGAGATTACGGGGAGGTTAAAGGGACAGAGAGTGAGATCATGGGGAGGCTAAAGGGACAGAGAGTGAGATCACTGGGAAGTTAAAGGGACAGAGATTTAGATCACGGGGAGGTTAACGGGACAGAGAGTGAGATCACGGGCAAGTTAAAGGGACTGAGAGAGATTACGGGGAGGTTAAAGCGACAGAGAGAGAGATCACGGGGAGGTTCATGGGACAGGGAGTGAGATCACGGGGAGGTTAAAGGGACAGAGAGTGAGATCACAGGGAGGTTAAATGGACAGAGAGTGAGATCACAGGGAAGTTAAAGGGACAGAAAGTCAGATCACGGGCAGATTAAAGGGACAGAGAGTGATATTATGGGGAGGTTAAAGGGACAGAGAGGGAGATCACTGTAAAGGGACAGAGAGGGAGATCACTGTGCGGCTAAAGGGACAGGGAGTGAGATCACAGGGAGGCTAAATGGAAAGAGAGTGAGATCACTGGGAAGTTAAAGGGACAGAGATTTAGATCACGCGGAGGTTAACGGGACAGTGAGTGAAATCACGGGGAGGTTAACGGGACAGAGAGAGATTAAGGGAAGGTTAAAGGGACAAAGAGTGAGATCACGGGCAGGTTAAAGGGACAGAGAGTGAGATTATGGGGAGGTTAAAGGGACAGAGAGTGAGATCACTGTGCGGCTAAAGGGACAGGGAGAGAGATCACTGGGAGGCTAAATGGAAAGAGAGTGAGATCACTGGGAAGTTAAAGGGACAGAGATTTAATTCACTGGGAGGTTAACGGGACAGAGAGTGAGATCACGGGAAGGTTAAAGGGACAGAGAGGGAGTTAACGAAGAGGTTAAAGTGACAGAGAGTGAGATCACGGGGAGGTTAAAGCGACAAAGAATGAGATCACGGGTAGGTTAAAGGGACAGAGAATGAGATCACGGGGAGGTTGAAGGGACAGAGAGTGAGATCACGGGGAGGTTAAAGGGACAAAGATTGAGATCACGGGGAGGTTAAAGGGATAGAGAGTGAGATCACGGGGAGGTTAAAGTTACAGAGAGTGAGATCACGGGGAGGTTAAAGGGACAGAGAATGAGGTCACGGGGAGGTTAAAGGGATAGAGAGTGAGATCACGGGGAGGTTAAAGCAACAGAGAGAGATCACGGGGAGGTTAAAGGGACAGAGGGTGAGATCACGGGAATGTTAAAGGGACAGACTGTGAGATCATGGGGAGGTTAAAGGGACAGAGAGTGAGATCACGGGGATGTTAAAGGGACAGAGAGTGAGATCACGGGGATTTTAAAGGGACAGAGATTGAGATCAGGGACAGTTAAAGGTACTGAGAGGGAGAACAGGGCGACAGTTAAAGGGACAAAGATTGATATCAGGGACAGCTAAAGGGACCGGGAGAGATCAGAGTTTATTAAAGGGACAGTGAGTGTGATCGGGGGACTGTTAAAGGGACAGAGAGTGTGATCAGGAGGACAGTAAAAGGGACAAAGAGTGATACCAGGGACAGCTAAAGGGACAGAGAGAGAGCAGGCACTATTAAAGGGATAGAGAGTGATTTCGGGGGCCAGTTAAAGGGACTGAGAGTGATATCAAGGGGAGAGTTAAAGGGACAGATATTGAGATCAGGGGGACAGTTAATGGAACAGAGAATGAGATCAGGGAAGGTTAAAGGGACAGAGTGAGATCACGGGAAGTTAAAGGGAAAGTGAGTGAGATCACAGAGAGGTTAAAGTTACAGAGATTGAGATCACGGGGCGGTTAAATGGACAGTGATTGTGATCACGGGGAGGTTAAATGGACCGAGAGTGAGATCACGGGGAGGGTAAAGGGACAGAGAGTGAGATCACGGGGAGGTTAAAGACACGGAGCGTGAGATCACAGGGAGGTTAAAGGGAGAGAGAGTGAGATCACGGGGAGTTTAAAGGGACAGAGAGTGAGATAACGGGGAGGTTAATGCGACAGAGAGTGAGAACACGGGGAGGGTAAAGGGACAGAGATTTAGATCACGAGGATGTTAACGGGACAGAGAGTGAGATCACAGGGAAGTTAAAGGGACAGAGAGTGAGATTACGGGGAGGTTAAAGGGACAGAGAGTGAAATAACGGGGAGGTTAAAGGGACAGTGAGTGAGATCACGGGAGGTTTAAAGGGACAGAGAGTGAGATCACAGGGAGGTTAAAGGGACAGAGATTTAGATCACGGGGAGGTTAACGGGACAGAGAGTGAGATCACGGGCAAGTTAAAGGGACAGAGAGAGATTACGGAGAGGTTAAAGCGATAGAGAGTGAGATCACGGGGAGGTTAATGGGACAGAGAGTGAGATCACGGGGAGGTTAAGTGGACAGAGAGTGAGATCACGGGGATGTTAAAGGGTCAGAGAGTGAGATTACGGGGAGGTTAAAGGGACAGAGAGTGAGATCATGGGGAGTCTAAAGGGACAGAGAGTGAGATCACTGGGAAGTTATAGGGACAGAGATTTAGATCACGGGGAGGTTAACGGGACAGAGAGTGAGATCACGGGCAAGTTAAAGCGACAGAGAGTGAGATCACGGGGATGTTAATGGGACAGAGAGTGAGATCACGGGGAGGTTAAAGGGACAGTTGTGAGATCACAGGGAGGTTAAATGGAGAGAGAGAAAGATCACGTGCTGTTTAAAGGGACAGAGAGTGAGATCACGGGGAGGTTAAAGGGAGAGAAAGTGAGATCACGGGCAGGTTAATGGGACAGAGAGTGAGATCACAGGGAGGTTAAAGGGACAGAAAGTGAGATCACTGGGTGGTTAAAGGGACAGAGAGAGAGATCACAGGGAGGTTAAAGGGACCGAAAGTGAGATCACGGGCATGTTAAAGCGACCGAGAGTGAGATTATGGGGAGGTTAAAGGGACAGAGAGTGAGAACACGGGGAGGTTAAAGGGACAGAGAGTGAAATCACGGGGAGGTTAAAGGGACATAGAGTGAATTCACAGGGAGGTTAAAGGGACAATGAGTGAGATTACGGGGAGGTTAAAGGGACAGAGATTGAGATCACGGGGAGGTTAAACGGACAGAGAGTGAGATCAGGGGGAGGTTAAGGGCACAGAGAGTGAGATCACAGGGATGATAAAGGGTCAGAGCATGAGATTACGGGGAGGTTAAAGGGACAGAGAGTGAGATCACGGGGAGGCTAAAGGGACAGAGAGTGAGATCACGGGGAGGCTAAAAGGAAAGAGAGTGAGATCACTGGGAAGTTAAAGGGACAGAGATTTAGATCAGGGGGAGGTTATCGGGACAGAGAGTGAGATCACGGGCAAGTTAAAGGGACAGAGAGAGATTACGGGGAGGTTAAAGCGACAGAGAGAGAGATCACGGGGAGGTTAATGGGACAGAGAGTGAGATCACAGGGAGGTTAAAGGGACAGAGATTTAGATCACGGGGAGGTTAACGGGACAGAGAGTGAGATCACGGGCAAGTTAAAGGGACAGAGAGAGATTACGGAGAGGTTAAAGCGATAGAGAGTGAGATCACGGGGAGGTTAATGGGACAGAGAGCGAGATCACGGGGAGGTTAAGTGGACAGAGAGTGAGATCATGGGGAGTCTAAAGGGACAGAGAGTGAGATCACTGGGAAGTTATAGGGACAGAGATTTAGATCACGGGGAGGTTAACGGGACAGAGAGTGAGATCACGGGCAAGTTAAAGGTACAGAGAGTGAGATCACGGGGATGTTAATGGGACAGAGAGTGAGATCACGGGGAGGTTAAAGGGACAGTTGTGAGATCACAGGGAGGTTAAATGGAGAGAGAGAAAGATCACGTGCTGTTTAAAGGGACAGAGAGTGAGATCACAGGGAGGTTAAAGGGACAGAAAGTGAGATCACTGGGTGGTTAAAGGGACAGAGAGAGAGATCACTGGGAGGTTAAAGGGACCGAAAGTGAGATCACGGGCATGTTAAAGCGACCGAGAGTGAGATTATGGGGAGGTTAAAGGGACAGAGAGTGAGAACACGGGGAGGTTAAAGGGACAGAGAGTGAAATCACGGGGAGGTTAAAGGGACATAGAGTGAATTCACAGGGAGGTTAAAGGGACAATGAGTGAGATTACGGGGAGGTTAAAGGGACAGAGATTGAGATCACGGGGAGGTTAAACGGACAGAGAGTGAGATCAGGGGGAGGTTAAGGGCACAGAGAGTGAGATCACAGGGATGATAAAGGGTCAGAGCATGAGATTACGGGGAGGTTAAAGGGACAGAGAGTGAGATCACGGGGAGGCTAAAGGGACAGAGAGTGAGATCACGGGGAGGCTAAAAGGAAAGAGAGTGAGATCACTGGGAAGTTAAAGGGACAGAGATTTAGATCAGGGGGAGGTTATCGGGACAGAGAGTGAGATCACGGGCAAGTTAAAGGGACAGAGAGAGATTACGGGGAGGTTAAAGCGACAGAGAGAGAGATCACAGGGAGGTTAATGGGACAGAGAGTGAGATCACGGGGAGGTTAATGGGACAGAGAGATGAGATCACGGGGAGGTTAAAGGGACAGAGAGTGAGATCACGGGGAGGTTAAAGGGACAGAAAGTCAGATCACGGGCAGATTAAAGGGACAGAAAGTGATATTATGGGGAGGTTAAAGGGACAGAGAGGGAGATCACTGTGCGGCTAAAGGGACAGGGAGTGAGATCACAGGGAGGCTAAATGGAAAGAGAGTGAGATCACTGGGAAGTTAAAGGGACAGAGATTTAGATCATGCGGAGGTTAACGGGACAGTGAGTGAATTCACGGGGAGGTTAACGGGACAGAGAGAGATTAAGGGAAGGTTAAAGGAACAGAGAGTGAGATCACGGGCAGGTTAAAGGGACAGAGAGTGAGATTATGGGGAGGTTAATGGGACAGAGAGTGAGATCACTGTGCGGCTAAAGGGACAGGGAGTGAGATCACTGGGAGGCTAAATGGAAAGAGAGTGAGATCACTGGGAAGTTAAAGGGACAGAGATTTAGATCACTGGGAGGTTAACGGGACAGAGAGTGAGATCACGGGGAGGTTAAAGGGACAGAGAGGGAGTTAACGAGGAGGTTAAAGTGACAGAGAGTGAGATCACGGGGAGGTTAAAGGGACAAAGAATGAGATCACGGGGAGGTAAAAGGGACAGAAATTGAGATCAGGGGTAGGTTAAAGGGACAGAGAATGAGATCACGGGGAGGTTGAAGGGACAGAGAGTGAGATCACGGGGAGGTTAAAGGGACAAAGATTGAGATCATGGGGTGGTTAAAGGGACAGAGAGTGAGATCACGGGGATGTTAAAGTTACAGAGAGTGAGATCACGGGGATTTTAAAGGGACAGAGATTGAGATCAGGGACAGTTAAAGGTACTGAGAGGGAGAACAGGGCGACAGTTAAAGGGACAAAGATTGATATCAGGGACAGCTAAAGGGACCGGGAGAGATCAGAGTTTATTAAAGGGACAGTGAGTGTGATCGGGGGACTGTTAAAGGGACAGAGAGTGTGATCAGGAGGACAGTTAAAGGGACAAAGAGTGATACCAGGGACAGCTAAAGGGACAGAGAGAGAGCAGGCACTATTAAAGGGATAGAAAGTGATTTTGGGGGCCAGTTAAAGGGACTGAGAGTGATATCAAGGGGAGAGTTAAAGGGACAGATATTGAGATCAGGGGGACAGTTAATGGAACAGAGAATGAGATCAGGGAAGGTTAAAGGGACAGAGTGAGATCACGGGAAGTTAATGGGAAAGAGAGTGAGAGCACAGAGAGGTTAAAGTTACAGAGATTGAGATCACGGGGCGGTTAAATGGACAGTGATTGTGATCACGGGGAGGTTAAATGGACCGAGAGTGAGATCACGGGGAGGGTAAAGGGACAGAGAGTGAGATCACGGGGAGGTTAAAGGGACGGTGCGTGAGATCACAGGGAGGTTAAAGGGAGAGAGAGTGAGATCACGGGGAGTTTAAAGGGACAGAGAGTGAGATAACGGGGAGGTTAATGCGACAGAGAGTGAGAACACGGGGAGGGTAAAGGGACAGAGATTTAGATCACGAGGATGTTAACGGGACAGAGAGTGAGATCACAGGGAAGTTAAAGGGACAGAGAGTGAGATTACGGGGAGGTTAAAGGGACAGAGAGTGAGATAACGGGGAGGTTAAAGGGACAGTGAGTGAGATCACGGGGAGTTTAAAGGGACAGAGAGTGAGATCACAGGGAGGTTAAAGGGACAGAGATTTAGATCACGGGGAGGTTAACGGGACAGAGAGTGAGATCACGGGCAAGTTAAAGGGACAGAGAGAGATTACGGAGAGGTTAAAGCGATAGAGAGTGAGATCACGGGGAGGTTAATGGGACAGAGAGTGAGATCACGGGGAGGTTAAAGGGACAGAAAGCGATATCACAGGGAGGTTAAATGGAGAGAGACAAAGATCACGGGGAGGTTAAAGGGACAGAAAGTGAGATCACTGGGTGGTTAAAGGGACAGAGAGAGAGATCACAGGGAGGTTAAAGTGACCGAAAGTGAGATCACAGGCATGGAAAAGCGACCGAGAGTGAGATTATGGGGAGGTTAAAGGGACAGAGAGTGAGAACACGGGGAGGTTAAAGGGACAGAGAGTGAGATCACGGGGAGGCTAAAAGGAAGGAGAGTGAGATCACTGGGAAGTTAAAGGGTCAGAGATTTAGATCACAAGGAGGTTAACGGGTCAGAGAGTGACATCACGGGGAGGTTAAAGGGAGAGAGAGAGATTACGGGGAAGTTAAAGGGACAGAGAGTGAGATCACACGGAGGTTAGAGGGACAGAGAGTCAGATCACGGGGAGGTTAAAGGGACAGAGAGTGTCTTCACGGGGAGTTTAAAGGGACGGAGAATGAGATCAGAGGGAGGTTAAAGCGACAGAGAGTGAGATCACGGGGAGGTTAAAGGGACAGAGAGTGAGATCACGGTGAGGTTAATGGGACAGAGAGTGAGATCACGTGGAGATTAAAGGATCAGAGAGTGAGATCACAGGGAGGTTAAATGGACAGAGAGTGAGATCACGGGGAGTTTAAAGGGACAGAGAGTGAGATCACGGGAGGGTTAAAGGGACAGAGAGTGAGATCACTGGGAAGTTAAAGGGACATAGAGTGAGATCACGGGGAGATTAAAGGCACAGTGAGTGAGATCACTGGGATGTTAAATGGACTGAGATTGAGATCACGGGGTGGTTAAAGGGACAGAGAGAGAGATCACGGGTAGTTTAAAAGGACAGAGACTGAGATCATGGGGAGGTTTAAGGGGCAGGGAGAGAGATCACGGGGAGGTTAAACGCACGCAGAGTGAGACCACGGGGAGTTAAAGGGACAGAGAGTGAGATCACGGGAGGGTAAAAGGAATAGCGAGTGAGATCACGGGGAGGTTTAAAGGAAGGAGAGTGAGATGACGTGGAGGTTAAAGGGACAGAGAGTGAGATTACGGGGAGTTTAAAGGGACAGAGAGTGAGATCACGGGAGTGTAAAAGGAACAGAGAGTGAGATCACGGTTAGGTTAAAGGGACTGAGATTGAGATCACGGGGAGGTTAAAGGGACAGAGAGTGAGATTATGGGGAGGTTAAAGGGACAGTGAGTGAGATCTCGGGGAGTTTAAAGGGACTGAGAGTTAGATCAGGTGGAGGTTTAAGGGACTGAGAGTGAAATCACGGTGAGGTTAAAGGGACAGAGAGTGAGATAACGGGGAGGTTAAAGGGACAGTGAGTGAGATCACGGGGAGTTTAAAGGGACAGAGAGTGAGATCACGGGGAGGTTAAAGGGACAGTGATTGAGATCACGGGGAGGTTAAAGGGACAGTGAGTGAGATCACGGGGATGTAATAGGGACAGAGGGTGAGATCACGGGAGGGTTAAAGTTACAGAGAGTGAGATCATGGGAAGGTTAAAGTGACAGAGAGTGAGATCACGGGGAGGTTAAAGGGACAGAGATTGAGATCACGGGGAGGTTAAAGGGACAAAGATTGAGATCGGGGACAGTCAAAAGGACAAAAAATGAGACAGGGACTGTTAAAGGGACAGAGAGTGAGATCACGGGGAGGTTAAAGGGACAGAGAGTGAGATTACGGGGAGTTTAAAGGGACAGAGAGTGAGATCACGGGAGGGTAAAAGGAACAGAGAGTGAGATCACGGTTAGGTTAAAGGGACTGAGATTGAGATCACGGGGAGGTTAAAGGGACAGAGAGTGAGATTATGGGGAGGTTAAAGGGACAGTGAGTGAGATCTCGGGGAGTTTAAAGGGACTGAGAGTTAGATCAGGTGGAGGTTTAAGGGACTGAGAGTGAAATCACGGTGAGGTTAAAGGGACAGAGATTGAGATCACGGGGAGGTTAAAGGGACAAAGATTGAGATCGGGAACAGTCAAAAGGACAAAAAGTGAGAACAGGGACTCTTAAAGGGTCAGAGAGTGAGATCACGGGGAGGTTAAAGGGACAGAGAGTGAGATCATGGGGAGGTTAAAGGGACAGAGAGTGAGATCACGTGGAGGTTAAAGGGACAGAGAGTGAATTAAGGGTAGGTAAAAGGGCCAGAGATTGAGAACACGGCGAGGTTAAAAGGACAGTGAGTGAGATCACGGGGAATTTAAAGGTACAGAGAGAGAGATCACGGGGAGGTTAAATGCACACAGAGTGAGATCACGGGGAGTTAAAGGGACAGAGGGTGAGATCACGTGGAGTTAAAGGGACATTGAGTGAGATCACGGGGAGGTTAAAGGGGAAGAGAGTGAGTTCACAGGGACGTTAAAGTGACAGAGTGAGATCGCGGAGATGTTAAAGGGACAGAGAGTGAGATCACGGTGAGGTTAAAGGGACAGAGAGTGAAATCACGTGGAGGTTAAATGGACAAAGAGTTCGATGACGGGGAGGTTAAAAGGACAGAGAGTGAGATCACGAGAGGTTAAAGGGACAGAGCGAGAGATCACAGGGAGTTTAAAAGGATAGAAGGTGAGATCACGGGGATTTTATAGGGACAGGGAGTGAGATCACGGGGAGATTAAAGGGACAGAGAGTGAGATCACGGGGAGGTTAAAGGGACAGAGAGTGAGATCACGGGTAGGTTAAAGGGACAGAGAGTGAGTTAAGGGGAGGTTAAAGGACAAGACATTGAGAACATGGGGAGGTTAAAGAGACAGAGAGTGAGATCACGGGGCGGTTAAAGGGCCAGAGAGATAGATGACGGTGAGGATAAAAGCACAGAGACAAGATCACGGGGAGGTTAAAGGGAGAGAGAGAGATAACGGGGAGGTTAAACGTACACAGAGTGAGATCACGGGGAGGTTAATGGGACAGTGAGTGAGATCACGGGGGGTTTAAAAGGATAGAGAGTGAGATTACAGGGAGGTTACAGGGACAGAGACTGAGATCACGGGGAGGATAAAGGGACAGAGAGTGAGATGACGGGGAGGTAAAAGGGACAGAGAGTGAGATCACGGGGAGGTTAAAGGGACAGAGAGTGAGATGACGGGGAGGTAAAAGGGACAGAGAGTGAGTTCACGGGGATGTTAAAGGGACAGAGAGTGAGATCACGGGGAGGATAAAGGGACTGAGAGTGAGTTCACGGGGACATTAAAGTGACAGAGAGTGAGATCACGGGGAGGTTAAAAGGACTGAGAGTGAGATCACTGGGAGGTTAAAGGGACTGAAAGTGAGATCACGGGGACGTTAAAGTGGCTGAGAGTGAGATCACGGGGAAATTAAAGGGGGAGAGAGAGAGATCACGGGGAGTTTAAAGGGACAGAGAATGAGATCACGGGGAGGTTAAATGGACAGAGAGTGATAACACGGTGAGTTTAAAGGGACAGAGCGTGAGAACATCTGGAGTTTAAAGGGACAGAGAGAGTTTACGGGGAGATTAAAGCGACAGAGAGAGATCACTGGGAGTTAAAGGGACAGAGGTTGAGATCACGAGGAGGTTAAAGGGACAGAGTGTGAGATCACGGGGAGGTTAAAGGGACAGAGAGTGAGATCACGGGGAGTTTAAAGGGACAGATAGAGTTTACGGGGAGATTAAAGCGACAGAGAGTGAGATCACAGGGAGGTTAAATGGACAGAGAGTGAGATCACGGGGAGTTTAAAGGGACAGAGAGTGAGATCACGGGAGGGTTAAAGGGACAGAGAGTGAGATCACTGGGAAGTTAAAGGGACATAGAGTGAGATCACGGGGAGATTAAAGGCACAGTGAGTGAGATCACTGGGATGTTAAATGGACTGAGATTGAGATCACGGGGTGGTTAAAGGGACAGAGAGAGAGATCACGGGTAGTTTAAAAGGACAGAGACTGAGATCATGGGGAGGTTTAAGGGGCAGGGAGAGAGATCACGGGGAGGTTAAACGCACGCAGAGTGAGACCACGGGGAGTTAAAGGGACAGAGAGTGAGATCACGGGAGGGTAAAAGGAATAGCGAGTGAAATCACGGGGAGGTTTAAAGGAAGGAGAGTGAGATGACGTGGAGGTTAAAGGGACAGAGAGTGAGATTACGGGGAGTTTAAAGGGACAGAGAGTGAGATCACGGGAGTGTAAAAGGAACAGAGAGTGAGATCACGGTTAGGTTAAAGGGACTGAGATTGAGATCACGGGGAGGTTAAAGGGACAGAGAGTGAGATTATGGGGAGGTTAAAGGGACAGTGAGTGAGATCTCGGGGAGTTTAAAGGGACAGAGAGTGAGATCACGGGAGGGTTAAAGGGACAGAGAGTGAGATCACTGGGAAGTTAAAGGGACATAGAGTGAGATCACGGGGAGATTAAAGGCACAGTGAGTGAGATCACTGGGATGTTAAATGGACTGAGATTGAGATCACGGGGTGGTTAAAGGGACAGAGAGAGAGATCACGGGTAGTTTAAAAGGACAGAGACTGAGATCATGGGGAGGTTTAAGGGGCAGGGAGAGAGATCACGGGGAGGTTAAACGCACGCAGAGTGAGACCACGGGGAGTTAAAGGGACAGAGAGTGAGATCACGGGAGGGTAAAAGGAATAGCGAGTGAGATCACAGGGAGGTTTAAAGGAAGGAGAGTGAGATGACGTGGAGGTTAAAGGGACAGAGAGTGAGATTACGGGGAGTTTAAAGGGACAGGGAGTGAGATCACGGGAGTGTAAAAGGAACAGAGAGTGAGATCACGGTTAGGTTAAAGGGACTGAGATTGAGATCACGGGGAGGTTAAAGGGACAGAGAGTGAGATTATGGGGAGGTTAAAGGGACAGTGAGTGAGATCGCGGGGAGTTTAAAGGGACTGAGAGTTAGATCAGGTGGAGGTTTAAGGGACTGAGAGTGAAATCACGGTGAGGTTAAAGGGACAGAGAGTGAGATAACGGGGAGGTTAAAGGGACAGTGAGTGAGATCACGGGGAGTTTAAAGGGACAGAGAGTGAGATCACGGGGAGGTTAAAGGGACAGTGATTGAGATCACGGGGAGGTTAAAGGGACAGTGAGTGAGATCACGGGGATGTAATAGGGACAGAGGGTGAGATCACGGGAGGGTTAAAGTTACAGAGAGTGAGATCATGGGAAGGTTAAAGTGACAGAGAGTGAGATCACGGGGAGGTTAAAGAGACAGAGATTGAGATCACGGGGAGGTTAAAGGGACAAAGATTGAGATCGGGGACAGTCAAAAGGACAAAAAGTGAGACAGGGACTGTTAAAGGGACAGAGAGTGAGATCACGGGGAGGTTAAAGGGACAGAGAGTGAGATTACGGGGAGTTTAAAGGGACAGAGAGTGAGATCACGGGAGGGTAAAAGGAACAGAGAGTGAGATCACGGTTAGGTTAAAGGGACTGAAATTGAGATCACGGGGAGGTTAAAGGGACAGAGAGTGAGATTATGGGGAGGTTAAAGGGACAGTGAGTGAGATCTCGGGGAGTTTAAAGGGACTGAGAGTTAGATCAGGTGGAGGTTTAAGGGACTGAGAGTGAAATCACGGTGAGGTTAAAGGGACAGAGATTGAGATCACGGGGAGGTTAAAGGGACAAAGATTGAGATCGGGAACAGTCAAAAGGACAAAAAGTGAGAACAGGGACTCTTAAAGGGTCAGAGAGTGAGATCACGGGGAGGTTAAAGGGACAGAGAGTGAGATCATGGGGAGGTTAAAGGGACAGAGAGTGAGATCACGAGGAGGTTAAAGGGACAGAGAGTGAGTTAAGGGTAGGTAAAAGGGCCAGAGATTGAGAACACGGCGAGGTTAAAAGGACAGTGAGTGAGATCACGGGGAATTTAAAGGTACAGAGAGAGAGATCACGGGGAGGTTAAATGCACACAGAGTGAGATCACGGAGAGTTAAAGGGACAGAGGGTGAGATCACGTGGAGTTAAAGGGACATTGAGTGAGATCACGGGGAGGTTAAAGGGGAAGAGAGTGAGTTCACAGGGACGTTAAAGTGACAGAGTGAGATCGCGGAGATGTTAAAGGGACAGAGAGTGAGATCACGGTGAGGTTAAAGGGACAGAGAGTGAAATCACGTGGAGGTTAAATGGACAAAGAGTTCGATGACGGGGAGGTTAAAAGGACAGAGAGTGAGATCACGAGAGGTTAAAGGGACAGAGCGAGAGATCACAGGGAGTTTAAAAGGATAGAAAGTGAGATCACGGGGATTTTATAGGGACAGGGAGTGAGATCACGGGGAGATTAAAGGGACAGAGAGTGAGATCACGGGGAGGTTAAAGGGACAGAAAGTGAGATCACGGGTAGGTTAAAGGGACAGAGAGTGAGTTAAGGGGAGGTTAAAGGACAAGACATTGAGAACATGGGGAGGTTAAAGAGACAGAGAGTGAGATCACGGGGCGGTTAAAGGGCCAGAGAGATAGATGACGGTGAGGATAAAAGGACAGAGACAAGATCACGGGGAGGTTAAAGGGAGAGAGAGAGATAACGGGGAGGTTAAACGTACACAGAGTGAGATCACGGGGAGGTTAATGGGACAGTGAGTGAGATCACGGGGGGTTTAAAAGGATAGAGAGTGAGATTACAGGGAGGTTACAGGGACAGAGACTGAGATCACGGGGAGGATAAAGGGACAGAGAGTGAGATGACGGGGAGGTAAAAGGGACAGAGAGTGAGATCACGGGGAGGTTAAAGGGACAGAGAGTGAGATGACGGGGAGGTAAAAGGGACAGAGAGTGAGTTCACGGGGATGTTAAAGGGACAGAGAGTGAGATCACGGGGAGGATAAAGGGACTGAGAGTGAGTTCACGGGGACATTAAAGTGACAGAGAGTGAGATCACGGGGAGGTTAAAAGGACTGAGAGTGAGATCACTGGGAGGTTAAAGGGACTGAAAGTGAGATCACGGGGACGTTAAAGTGGCTGAGAGTGAGATCACGGGGAAATTAAAGGGGGAGAGAGAGAGATCACGGGGAGTTTAAAGGGACAGAGAATGAGATCACGGGGAGGTTAAATGGACAGAGAGTGATAACACGGTGAGTTTAAAGGGACAGAGCGTGAGAACATCTGGAGTTTAAAGGGACAGAGAGAGTTTACGGGGAGATTAAAGCGACAGAGAGAGATCACTGGGAGTTAAAGGGACAGAGGTTGAGATCACGAGGAGGTTAAAGGGACAGAGTGTGAGATCACGGGGAGGTTAAAGGGACAGAGAGTGAGATCACGGGGAGTTTAAAGGGACAGATAGAGTTTACGGGGAGATTAAAGCGACAGAGAGTGAGATCACAGGGAGGTTAAATGGACAGAGAGTGAGATCACGGGGAGTTTAAAGGGACAGAGAGTGAGATCACGGGAGGGTTAAAGGGACAGAGAGTGAGATCACTGGGAAGTTAAAGGGACATAGAGTGAGATCACGGGGAGATTAAAGGCACAGTGAGTGAGATCACTGGGATGTTAAATGGACTGAGATTGAGATCACGGGGTGGTTAAAGGGACAGAGAGAGAGATCACGGGTAGTTTAAAAGGACAGAGACTGAGATCATGGGGAGGTTTAAGGGGCAGGGAGAGAGATCACGGGGAGGTTAAACGCACGCAGAGTGAGACCACGGGGAGTTAAAGGGACAGAGAGTGAGATCACGGGAGGGTAAAAGGAATAGCGAGTGAGATCACGGGGAGGTTTAAAGGAAGGAGAGTGAGATGACGTGGAGGTTAAAGGGACAGAGAGTGAGATTACGGGGAGTTTAAAGGGACAGAGAGTGAGATCACGGGAGTGTAAAAGGAACAGAGAGTGAGATCACGGTTAGGTTAAAGGGACTGAGATTGAGATCACGGGGAGGTTAAAGGGACAGAGAGTGAGATTATGGGGAGGTTAAAGGGACAGTGAGTGAGATCTCGGGGAGTTTAAAGGGACTGAGAGTTAGATCAGGTGGAGGTTTAAGGGACTGAGAGTGAAATCACGGTGAGGTTAAAGGGACAGAGAGTGAGATAACGGGGAGGTTAAAGGGACAGTGAGTGAGATCACGGGGAGTTTAAAGGGACAGAGAGTGAGATCACGGGGAGGTTAAAGGGACAGTGATTGAGATCACGGGGAGGTTAAAGGGACAGTGAGTGAGATCACGGGGATGTAATAGGGACAGAGGGTGAGATCACGGGAGGGTTAAAGTTACAGAGAGTGAGATCATGGGAAGGTTAAAGTGACAGAGAGTGAGATCACGGGGAGGTTAAAGGGACTGAGATTGAGATCACGGGGAGGTTAAAGGGACAGAGAGTGAGATTATGGGGAGGTTAAAGGGACAGTGAGTGAGATCTCGGGGAGTTTAAAGGGACTGAGAGTTAGATCAGGTGGAGGTTTAAGGGACTGAGAGTGAAATCACGGTGAGGTTAAAGGGACAGAGATTGAGATCACGGGGAGGTTAAAGGGACAAAGATTGAGATCGGGAACAGTCAAAAGGACAAAAAGTGAGAACAGGGACTCTTAAAGGGTCAGAGAGTGAGATCACGGGGAGGTTAAAGGGACAGAGAGTGAGATCATGGGGAGGTTAAAGGGACAGAGAGTGAGATCACGAGGAGGTTAAAGGGACAGAGAGTGAGTTAAGGGTAGGTAAAAGGGCCAGAGATTGAGAACACGGCGAGGTTAAAAGGACAGTGAGTGAGATCACGGGGAATTTAAAGGTACAGAGAGAGAGATCACGGGGAGGTTAAATGCACACAGAGTGAGATCACGGGGAGTTAAAGGGACAGAGGGTGAGATCACGTGGAGTTAAAGGGACATTGAGTGAGATCACGGGGAGGTTAAAGGGGAAGAGAGTGAGTTCACAGGGACGTTAAAGTGACAGAGTGAGATCGCGGAGATGTTAAAGGGACAGAGAGTGAGATCACGGTGAGGTTAAAGGGACAGAGAGTGAAATCACGTGGAGGTTAAATGGACAAAGAGTTCGATGACGGGGAGGTTAAAAGGACAGAGAGTGAGATCACGAGAGGTTAAAGGGACAGAGCGAGAGATCACAGGGAGTTTAAAAGGATAGAAAGTGAGATCACGGGGATTTTATAGGGACAGGGAGTGAGATCACGGGGAGATTAAAGGGACAGAGAGTGAGATCACGGGGAGGTTAAAGGGACAGAGAGTGAGATCACGGGTAGGTTAAAGGGACAGAGAGTGAGTTAAGGGGAGGTTAAAGGACAAGACATTGAGAACATGGGGAGGTTAAAGAGACAGAGAGTGAGATCACGGGGCGGTTAAAGGGCCAGAGAGATAGATGACGGTGAGGATAAAAGGACAGAGACAAGATCACGGGGAGGTTAAAGGGAGAGAGAGAGATATCGGGGAGGTTAAACGTACACAGAGTGAGATCACGGGGAGGTTAATGGGACAGTGAGTGAGATCACGGGGGGTTTAAAAGGATAGAGAGTGAGATTACAGGGAGGTTACAGGGACAGAGACTGAGATCACGGGGAGGATAAAGGGACAGAGAGTGAGATGACGGGGAGGTAAAAGGGACAGAGAGTGAGATCACGGGGAGGTTAAAGGGACAGAGAGTGAGATGACGGGGAGGTAAAAGGGACAGAGAGTGAGTTCACGGGGATGTTAAAGGGACAGAGAGTGAGATCACGGGGAGGATAAAGGGACTGAGAGTGAGTTCACGGGGACATTAAAGTGACAGAGAGTGAGATCACGGGGAGGTTAAAAGGACTGAGAGTGAGATCACTGGGAGGTTAAAGGGACTGAAAGTGAGATCACGGGGACGTTAAAGTGGCTGAGAGTGAGATCACGGGGAAATTAAAGGGGGAGAGAGAGAGATCACGGGGAGTTTAAAGGGACAGAGAATGAGATCACGGGGAGGTTAAATGGACAGAGAGTGATAACACGGTGAGTTTAAAGGGACAGAGCGTGAGAACATCTGGAGTTTAAAGGGACAGAGAGAGTTTACGGGGAGATTAAAGCGACAGAGAGAGATCACTGGGAGTTAAAGGGACAGAGGTTGAGATCACGAGGAGGTTAAAGGGACAGAGTGTGAGATCACGGGGAGGTTAAAGGGACAGAGAGTGAGATCACGGGGAGTTTAAAGGGACAGATAGAGTTTACGGGGAGATTAAAGCGACAGAGAGTGAGATCACAGGGAGGTTAAATGGACAGAGAGTGAGATCACGGGGAGTTTAAAGGGACAGAGATTGAGATCACGGGAGGGTTAAAGGGACAGAGAGTGAGATCACTTTGAAGTTAAAGGGACATAGAGTGAGATCACGGGGAGATTAAAGGCACAGTGAGTGAGATCACTGGGATGTTAAATGGACTGAGATTGAGATCACGGGGTGGTTAAAGGGACAGAGAGAGAGATCACGGGTAGTTTAAAAGGACAGAGACTGAGATCATGGGGAGGTTTAAGGGGCAGGGAGAGAGATCACGGGGAGGTTAAACGCACGCAGAGTGAGACCACGGGGAGTTAAAGGGACAGAGAGTGAGATCACGGGAGGGTAAAAGGAATAGCGAGTGAAATCACGGGGAGGTTTAAAGGAAGGAGAGTGAGATGACGTGGAGGTTAAAGGGACAGAGAGTGAGATTACGGGGAGTTTAAAGGGACAGAGAGTGAGATCACGGGAGTGTAAAAGGAACAGAGAGTGAGATCACGGTTAGGTTAAAGGGACTGAGATTGAGATCACGGGGAGGTTAAAGGGACAGAGAGTGAGATTATGGGGAGGTTAAAGGGACAGTGAGTGAGATCTCGGGGAGTTTAAAGGGACAGAGAGTGAGATCACGGGAGGGTTAAAGGGACAGAGAGTGAGATCACTGGGAAGTTAAAGGGACATAGAGTGAGATCACGGGGAGATTAAAGGCACAGTGAGTGAGATCACTGGGATGTTAAATGGACTGAGATTGAGATCACGGGGTGGTTAAAGGGACAGAGAGAGAGATCACGGGTAGTTTAAAAGGACAGAGACTGAGATCATGGGGAGGTTTAAGGGGCAGGGAGAGAGATCACGGGGAGGTTAAACGCACGCAGAGTGAGACCACGGGGAGTTAAAGGGACAGAGAGTGAGATCACGGGAGGGTAAAAGGAATAGCGAGTGAGATCACAGGGAGGTTTAAAGGAAGGAGAGTGAGATGACGTGGAGGTTAAAGGGACAGAGAGTGAGATTACGGGGAGTTTAAAGGGACAGAGAGTGAGATCACGGGAGTGTAAAAGGAACAGAGAGTGAGATCACGGTTAGGTTAAAGGGACTGAGATTGAGATCACGGGGAGGTTAAAGGGACAGAGAGTGAGATTATGGGGAGGTTAAAGGGACAGTGAGTGAGATCTCGGGGAGTTTAAAGGGACTGAGAGTTAGATCAGGTGGAGGTTTAAGGGACTGAGAGTGAAATCACGGTGAGGTTAAAGGGACAGAGAGTGAGATAACGGGGAGGTTAAAGGGACAGTGAGTGAGATCACGGGGAGTTTAAAGGGACAGAGAGTGAGATCACGGGGAGGTTAAAGGGACAGTGATTGAGATCACGGGGAGGTTAAAGGGACAGTGAGTGAGATCACGGGGATGTAATAGGGACAGAGGGTGAGATCACGGGAGGGTTAAAGTTACAGAGAGTGAGATCATGGGAAGGTTAAAGTGACAGAGAGTGAGATCACGGGGAGGTTAAAGGGACAGAGATTGAGATCACGGGGAGGTTAAAGGGACAAAGATTGAGATCGGGGACAGTCAAAAGGACAAAAAGTGAGACAGGGACTGTTAAAGGGACAGAGAGTGAGATCACGGGGAGGTTAAAGGGACAGAGAGTGAGATTACGGGGAGTTTAAAGGGACAGAGAGTGAGATCACGGGAGGGTAAAAGGAACAGAGAGTGAGATCACGGTTAGGTTAAAGGGACTGAGATTGAGATCACGGGGAGGTTAAAGGGACAGAGAGTGAGATTATGGGGAGGTTAAAGGGACAGTGAGTGAGATCTCGGGGAGTTTAAAGGGACTGAGAGTTAGATCAGGTGGAGGTTTAAGGGACTGAGAGTGAAATCACGGTGAGGTTAAAGGGACAGAGATTGAGATCACGGGGAGGTTAAAGGGACAAAGATTGAGATCGGGAACAGTCAAAAGGACAAAAAGTGAGAACAGGGACTCTTAAAGGGTCAGAGAGTGAGATCACGGGGAGGTTAAAGGGACAGAGAGTGAGATCATGGGGAGGTTAAAGGGACAGAGAGTGAGATCACGAGGAGGTTAAAGGGACAGAGAGTGAGTTAAGGGTAGGTAAAAGGGCCAGAGATTGAGAACACGGCGAGGTTAAAAGGACAGTGAGTGAGATCACGGGGAATTTAAAGGTACAGAGAGAGAGATCACGGGGAGGTTAAATGCACACAGAGTGAGATCACGGGGAGTTAAAGGGACAGAGGGTGAGATCACGTGGAGTTAAAGGGACATTGAGTGAGATCACGGGGAGGTTAAAGGGGAAGAGAGTGAGTTCACAGGGACGTTAAAGTGACAGAGTGAGATCGCGGAGATGTTAAAGGGACAGAGAGTGAGATCACGGTGAGGTTAAAGGGACAGAGAGTGAAATCACGTGGAGGTTAAATGGACAAAGAGTTCGATGACGGGGAGGTTAAAAGGACAGAGAGTGAGATCACGAGAGGTTAAAGGGACAGAGCGAGAGATCACAGGGAGTTTAAAAGGATAGAAAGTGAGATCACGGCGATTTTATAGGGACAGGGAGTGAGATCACGGGGAGATTAAAGGGACAGAGAGTGAGATCACGGGGAGGTTAAAGGGACAGAGAGTGAGATCACGGGTAGGTTAAAGGGACAGAGAGTGAGTTAAGGGGAGGTTAAAGGACAAGACATTGAGAACATGGGGAGGTTAAAGAGACAGAGAGTGAGATCACGGGGCGGTTAAAGGGCCAGAGAGATAGATGACGGTGAGGATAAAAGGACAGAGACAAGATCACGGGGAGGTTAAAGGGAGAGAGAGAGATAACGGGGAGGTTAAACGTACACAGAATGAGATCACGGGGAGGTTAATGGGACAGTGAGTGAGATCACGGGGGGTTTAAAAGGATAGAGAGTGAGATTACAGGGAGGTTACAGGGACAGAGACTGAGATCACGGGGAGGATAAAGGGACAGAGAGTGAGATGACGGGGAGGTAAAAGGGACAGAGAGTGAGATCACGGGGAGGTTAAAGGGACAGAGAGTGAGATGACGGGGAGGTAAAAGGGACAGAGAGTGAGTTCACGGGGATGTTAAAGGGACAGAGAGTGAGATCACGGGGAGGATAAAGGGACTAGAGTGAGTTCACGGGGACATTAAAGTGACAGAGAGTGAGATCACGGGGAGGTTAAAAGGACTGAGAGTGAGATCACTGGGAGGTTAAAGGGACTGAAAGTGAGATCACGGGGACGTTAAAGTGGCTGAGAGAGAGATCACGGGGAAATTAAAGGGGGAGAGAGAGAGATCACGGGGAGTTTAAAGGGACAGAGAATGAGATCACGGGGAGGTTAAATGGACAGAGAGTGATAACACGGTGAGTTTAAAGGGACAGAGCGTGAGAACATCTGGAGTTTAAAGGGACAGAGAGAGTTTACGGGGAGATTAAAGCGACAGAGAGAGATCACTGGGAGTTAAAGGGACAGAGGTTGAGATCACGAGGAGGTTAAAGGGACAGAGTGTGAGATCACGGGGAGGTTAAAGGGACAGAGAGTGAGATCACTGGGTGGTTAAAGGGACAGAGAGAGAGATCACAGCGAGGTTAAAGGGACCGAACGTGAGATCACGGGCATGTTAAAGCGACCGAGAGTGAGATTATGGGGAGGTTAAAGGGACAGAGAGTGAGAACACGGGGAGGTTAAAGGGACAGAGAGTGAAATCACGGGGAGGTTAAAGGGACATAGAGTGAATTCACTGGGAGGTTAATGGGACAATGAGTGAGATTACGGGGAGGTTAAAGGGACAGAGATTGAGATCACGGGGAGGTTAAACGGACAGAGAGTGAGATCAGGGGGAGGGTAAGGGCACAGAGAGTGACATCACAGGGATGATAAAGGGTCAGAGAGTGAGATTACGGGGAGGTTAAAGGGACAGAGAGTGAGATAACGGGGAGGTTAAAGGGACAGTGAGTGAGACCACGGTGAGTTTAAAGGGACAGAGTGAGATCACAGGGAGGTTAAAGGGACAGAGATTTAGATCACGGGGAGGTTAACGGGACAGAGAGTGAGATCACGGGCAAGTTAAAGGGACAGAGAGAGATTACGGGGAGGTTAAAGCGACAGAGAGTGAGATCACGGGGAGGTTAAACGGACAGAGAGTGAGATCAGGGGGAGGTTAAGGGCACAGAGAGTGAGATCACAGGGATGATAAAGGGTCAGAGCATGAGATTACGGGGAGGTTAAAGGGACAGAGAGTGAGATCACGGGGAGGCTAAAGGGACAGAGAGTGAGATCACGGGGAGGCTAAAAGGAAAGAGAGTGAGATCACTGGGAAGTTAAAGGGACAGAGATTTAGATCGGGGGGAGGTTATCGGGACAGAGAGTGAGATCACGGGCAAGTTAAAGGGACAGAGAGAGATTACGGGGAGGTTAAAGCGACAGAGAGAGAGATCACGGGGAGGTTAATGGGACAGAGAGTGAGATCACGGGGAGGTTAATGGGACAGAGAGATGAGATCACGGGGAGGTTAAAGGGACAGAGAGTGAGAACACAGGGAGGTTAAAGGGACAGAAAGTCAGATCACGGGCAGATTAAAGGGACAGAGAGTGATATTATGGGGAGGTTAAAGGGACAGAGAGGGAGATCACTGTGCGGCTAAAGGGACAGGGAGTGAGATCACAGGGAGGCTAAATGGAAAGAGAGTGAGATCACTGGGAAGTTAAAGGGACAGAGATTTAGATCACGCGGAGGTTAACGGGACAGTGAGTGAATTCACGGGGAGGTTAACGGGACAGAGAGAGATTAAGGGAAGGTTAAAGGGACAGAGAGTGAGATCACGGGCAGGTTAAAGGGACAGAGAGTGAGATTATGGGGAGGTTAAAGGGACAGAGAGTGAGATCACTGTGCGGCTAAAGGGACAGGGAGTGAGATCACTGGGAGGCTAAATGGAAAGAGAGTGAGATCACTGGGAAGTTAAAGGGACAGAGATTTAGATCACTGGGAGGTTAACGGGACAGAGAGTGAGATCACGGGGAGGTTAAAGGGACATAGAATGAGATCACGGGGAGGTTAAAGGGACAGAAATTGAGATCAGGGGTAGGTTAAAGGGACAGAGAATGAGATCACGGGGAGGTTGAAGGGACAGAGAGTGAGATCACGGGGAGGTTAAAGGGACAAAGATTGAGATGACGGGGAGGTTAAAGGGATAGAGAGTGAGATCACGGGGAGGTTAAAGTTACAGAGAGTGAGATCACGGGGAGGGTAAAGGGACAGAGAATGAGGTCACGGGGAGGTTAAAGGGATAGAGAGTGAGATCACGGGGAGGTTAAAGCAACAGAGAGAGATCACGGGGAGGTTAAAGGGACAGAGGGTGAGATCACGGGAATGTTAAAGGGACAGACTGTGAGATCATGGGGAGGTTAAAGGGACAGAGAGTGAGATCACGGGGATGTTAAAGGGACAGAGAGTGAGATCACTGGGATTTTAAAGGGACAGAGATTGAGATCAGGGACAGTTAAAGGTACTGAGAGGGAGAACAGGGCGACAGTTAAAGGGACAAAGATTGATATCAGGGACATCTAAAGGGACCGGGAGAGATCAGAGTTTATTAAAGAAACAGTGAGTGTGATCGGGGGACTGTTAACAGGACAGAGAGTGTGATCAGGAGGACAGTTAAAGGGACAAAGAGTGATACCAGGGACAGCTAAAGGGACAGAGAGAGAGCAGGCACTATTAAAGGGATAGAGAGTGATTTCGGGGGCCAGTTAAAGGGACTGAGAGTGATATCAAGGGGAGAGTGAAAGGGACAGATATTGAGATCAGGGGGACAGTTAATGGAACAGAGAATGAGATCAGGGAAGGTTAAAGGGACAGAGTGAGATCACGGGAAGTTAATGGGAAAGAGAGTGAGATCACAGAGAGGTTAAAGTTACAGAGATTGAGATCACGGGGCGGTTAAAGGGACAGTGATTGTGATCACGGGGAGGTTAAATGGACCGAGAGTGAGATCACGGGGAGGGTAAAGGGACAGAGAGTGAGATCACGGGGAGGTTAAAGGGACGGAGCGTGAGATCACAGGGAGGTTAAAGGGAGAGAGAGTGAGATCACGGGGAGTTTAAAGGGACAGAGAGTGAGATCACGGGGAGGTTAATGCGACAGAGAGTGAGAACACGGGGAGGGTAAAGGGACAGAGATTTAGATCACGAGGATGTTAACGGGACAGAGAGTGAGATCACAGGGAAGCTAAAGGGACAGAGAGTGAGATTACGGGGAGGTTAAAGGGACAGAGAGTGAGATAACGGGGAGGTTAAAGGGACAGTGAGTGAGATCACGGTGAGTTTAAAGGGACAGAGTGAGATCACAGGGAGGTTAAAGGGACAGAGATTTAGATCACGGGGAGCTTAACGGGACAGAGAGTGAGATCACGGGCAAGTTAAAGGGACAGAGAGAGATTACGGAGAGGTTAAAGCGATAGAGAGTGAGATCACGGGGAGGTTAATGGGACACAGAGCGATATCACAGGGAGGTTAAATGGAGAGAGACAAAGATCACGGGGAGGTTAAAGGGACAGAAAGTGAGATCACTGGGTGGTTAAAGGGACAGAGAGAGAGATCACAGGGAGGTTAAAGTGACTGAAAGTGAGATCACGGGCATGGAAAAGCGACCGAGAGTGAGATTATGGGGAGGTTAAAGGGAGAGAGAGTGAGAACACGGGGAGGTTAAAGGGACAGAGAGTGAGATCACGGGGAGGCTAAAAGGAAGGAGAGTGAGATCACTGGGAAGTTAAAGGGTCAGAGATTTAGATCACAGGAAGGTTAACGGGTCAGAGAGTGACATCACGGGGAGGTTAAAGGGAGAGAGAGAGATTACGGGGAAGTTAAAGGGACAGAGAGTGAGATCACAGGGAGGTTAGAGGGACAGAGAGTCAGATCACGGAGAGGTTAAAGGGACAGAGAGTGTCTTCACGGGGAGTTGAAAGGGACGGAGAATGAGATCAGAGGGAGGTTAAAGCGACAGAGAGTGAGATCACGGGGAGGTTAAAGGGACAGAGAGTGAGATCACGGTGAGGTTAATGGGACAGAGAGTGAGATCACGTGGAGGTTAAAGGATCAGAGAGTGAGATCACAGGGAGGTTAAATGGACAGAGAGTGAGATCACGGGGAGTTTAAAGGGACAGAGAGTGAGATCACGGGAGGGTTAAAGGGACAGAGAGTGAGATCACTGGGAAGTTAAAGGGACATAGAGTGAGATCACGGGGAGATTAAAGTCACAGTGAGTGAGATCACTGGGATGTTAAATGGACTGAGATTGAGATCACGGGGTGGTTAAAGGGACAGAGAGAGAGATCACGGGTAGTTTAAAAGGACAGAGACTGAGATCATGGGGAGGTTTAAAGGGCAGGGAGAGAGATCACGGGGAGGTTAAACGCACGCAGAGTGAGACCACGGGGAGTTAAAGGGACAGAGATTGAGATCACGGGAGGGTAAAAGGAATAGCGAGTGAGATCACGGGGAGGTTTAAAGGAAGGAGAGTGAGATGACGTGGAGGTTAAAGGGACAGAGAGTGAGATTACGGGGAGTTTAAAGGGACAGAGAGTGAGATCACGGTGAGGTTAATGGGACAGAGAGTGAGATCACGTGGAGGTTAAAGGATCAGAGAGTGAGATCACAGGGAGGTTAAATGGACAGAGAGTGAGATCACGGGGAGTTTAAAGGGACAGAGAGTGAGATCACGGGAGGGTTAAAGGGACAGAGAGTGAGATCACTGGGAAGTTAAAGGGACATAGAGTGAGATCACGGGGAGATTAAAGGCACAGTGAGTGAGATCACTGGGATGTTAAATGGACTGAGATTGAGATCACGGGGTGGTTAAAGGGACAGAGAGAGAGATCACGGGTAGTTTAAAAGGACAGAGACTGAGATCATGGGGAGGTTTAAGGGGCAGGGAGAGAGATCACGGGGAGGTTAAACGCACGCAGAGTGAGACCACGGGGAGTTAAAGGGACAGAGAGTGAGATCACGGGAGGGTAAAAGGAATAGCGAGTGAGATCACGGGGAGGTTTAAAGGAAGGAGAGTGAGATGACGTGGAGGTTAAAGGGACAGAGAGTGAGATTACGGGGAGTTTAAAGGGACAGAGAGTGAGATCACGGGAGTGTAAAAGGAACAGAGAGTGAGATCACGGTTAGGTTAAAGGGACTGAGATTGAGATCACGGGGAGGTTAAAGAGACAGAGAGTGAGATTATGGGGAGGTTAAAGGGACAGTGAGTGAGATCTCGGGGAGTTTAAAGGGACTGAGAGTTAGATCAGGTGGAGGTTTAAGGGACTGAGAGTGAAATCACGGTGAGGTTAAAGGGACAGAGAGTGAGATAACGGGGAGGTTAAAGGGACAGTGAGTGAGATCACGGGGAGTTTAAAGGGACAGAGAGTGAGATCACGGGGAGGTTAAAGGGACAGTGATTGATATCACGGGGAGGTTAAAGGGACAGTGAGTGAGATCACGGGGATGTAATAGGGACAGAGGGTGAGATCACGGGAGGGTTAAAGTTACAGAGAGTGAGATCATGGGAAGGTTAAAGTGACCGAGAGTGAGATCACGGGGAGGTTAAAAGGACAGAGATTGAGATCACGGGGAGGTTAAAGGGACAAAGATTGAGATCGGGGACAGTCAAAAGGACAAAAAGTGAGAACAGGGACTGTTAAAGGGACAGAGAGTGAGATCATGGGGAGGTTAAAGGGACAGAGAGTGAGATCACGGGGAGGTTAAAGGGACAGAGAGTGAGATTACGGGGAGTTTAAAGGGACAGAGAGTGAGATCACGGGAGGGTAAAAGGAACAGAGAGTGAGATCACGGTTAGGTTAAAGGGACTGAGATTGAGATCACGGGGAGGTTAAAGGGACAGAGAGTGAGATTATGGGGAGGTTAAAGGGACAGTGAGTGAGATCTCGGGGAGTTTAAAGGGACTGAGAGTTAGATCAGTTGGAGGTTTAAGGGACTGAGAGTGAAATCACGGTGAGGTTAAAGGGACAGAGATTGAGATCACGGGGAGGTTAAAGGGACAAAGATTGAGATCGGGAACAGTCAAAAGGACAAAAAGTGAGAACAGGGACTCTTAAAGGGTCAGAGAGTGAGATCACGGGGAAGTTAAAGGGACAGAGAGTGAGATCATGGGGAGGTTAAAGGGACAGAGAGTGAGATAAGGAGGAGGTTAAAGGGACAGAGAGTGAGTTAAGGGTAGGTAAAATGGCCAGAGATTGAGAACACGGCGAGGTTAAAGGGACAGTGAGTGAGATCACGGGGATGCTAATGGGACAGAGAGTGAGATCACGAGGAGGTTAAAGGGACAGAGAGTGAGTTAAGGGTAGGTAAAAGGGCCAGAGATTGAGAACACGGCGAGGTTAAAGGGACAGTGAGTGAGATCACGGGGAAGTTAAAGGTACAGAGAGAGAGATCACGGGGAGGTTAAAGGGAGAGAGAGAGATAACGGGGAGGTTAAACGTACACAGAGTGAGATCACGGGGAGGTTAATGGGACAGTGAGTGAGATCACGGGGGGTTTAAAAGGATAGAGAGTGAGATTACAGGGAGGTTACAGGGACAGAGACTGAGATCACGGGGAGGATAAAGGGACAGAGAGTGAAATGACGGGGAGGTAAAAGGGACAGAGAGTGAGATCACGGGGAGGTTAAAGGGACAGAGAGTGAGATGACGGGGAGGTAAAAGGGACAGAGAGTGAGTTCACGGGGATGTTAAAGGGACAGAGAGTGAGATCACGGGGAGGATAAAGGGACTGAGAGTGAGTTCACGGGGACATTAAAGTGACAGAGAGTGAGATCACTGGGAGGTTAAAAGGACTGAGAGTGAGATCACTGGGAGGTTAAAGGGACTGAAAGTGAGATCACGGGGTCGTTAAAGTGGCTGAGAGTGAGATCACGGGGAAATTAAAGGGGGAGAGAGAGAGATCACGGGGAGTTTAAAGGGACAGTGAATGAGATCACGGGGAGGCTAATAGGAAAGAGATTGAGATCACTGGGAAGTTAAAGGGACAGAGATTTAGATCACAGGGAGGTTAACGGGTCAGAGAGTGACATCACGGGGAGGTTAGAGGGACAGAGAGTCAGATGACGGGGAGGTTAAAGGGACAGAGAGTGTGTTCACGGGGTGGTGAAAGGGACGGAGAATGAGATCACGGGGAGGTTAAAGGGACAGAGAGTGAGATCATGGGGAGGTTAAAGGGACAGAGAGTGAGATTTTTGGGAAGTTAATGGGACAGAGATTTAGATTACGGGGAGGTTAAAGCGACAGAGAGTGAGATCACGGGGAGGTTAAAGGGACAGAGAGTGAGATCACGGGGAGGTTAAGTGGACAGAGAGTGAGATCACGGTGAGGTTAATGGGACACAGAGTGAGATCACGTGGAGGTAAAAGGGACAGAGAGTGAGATCACAGGGAGGTTAAGTGGACAGAGAGTGAGATCACGGGGATGTTAAAGGGTCAGAGAGTGAGATCATGGGGAGGCTAAAGGGACAGAGAGTGAGATCACTGGGAAGTTAAAGGGACAGAGATTTAGATCACGGGGAGGTTAACGGGACAGAGAGTGAGATCACGGGCAAGTTAAAGGGACAGAGAGAGATTACGGGGAGGTTAAAGCGACAGAGAGAGAGATCACGGGGAGGTTCATGGGACAGAGAGTGAGATCACGGGGAGGTTAAAGGGACAGAAAGTCAGATCACGGGCAGATTAAAGGGACAGAGAGTGATATTATGGGGAGGTTAAAGGGACAGAGAGGGAGATCACTGTGCGGCTAAAGGGACAGGGAGTGAGATCACAGGGAGGCTAAATGCAAAGAGAGTGAGATCACTGGGAAGTTAAAGGGACAGAGATTTAGATCACGCGGAGGTTAACGGGACAGTGAGTGAATTCACGGGGAGGTTAACGGGACAGAGAGAGATTAAGGGAAGGTTAAAGGGACAGGGAGTGAGATCACGGGCAGGTTAAAGGGACAGAGAGTGAGATTATGGGGAGGTTAAAGGGACAGAGAGTGAGATCACTGTGCGGCTAAAGGGACAGGGAGTGAGATCACTGGGAGGCTAAATGGAAAGAGAGTGAGATCACTGGGAAGTTAAAGGGACAGAGATTTAGATCACGGGGAGGTTAACGGGACAGAGAGTGAGATCACGGGCAAGTTAAAGGGACAGAGAGAGAATACGGGGAGGTTAAAGCGACAGAGAGTGAGATCACGGGGATGTTAATGGGACAGAGAGTGAGATCACGGGGAGGTTAAAGGGACAGTTGTGAGATCACAGGGAGGTTAAATGGAGAGAGAGAAAGATCACGTGCTCTTTAAAGGGACAGAGAGTGAGATCACGGGGAGGTTAAAGGGAGAGAAAGTGAGATCACGGGCAGGTTAATGGGACAGAGAGTGAGATCACAGGGAGGTTAAAGGGACAGAAAGTGAGATCACTGGGTGGTTAAAGGGACAGAGAGAGAGATCACAGGGAGGTTAAAGGGACCGAAAGTGAGATCACGGGCATGTTAAAGCGACCGATAGTGAGATTATGGGGAGGTTAAAGGGACAGAGAGTGAGAACACGGGGAGGTTAAAGGGACAGAGAGTGAAATCACGGGGAGGTTAAAGGGACATAGAGTGAATTCACAGGGAGGTTAAAGGGACAATGAGTGAGATTACGGGGAGGTTAAAGGGACAGAGAGTGAGTTCACGGGGAGGTTAAACGGACAGAGAGTGAGATCAGGGGGAGGTTAAGGGCACAGAGAGTGAGATCACAGGGATGATAAAGGGTCAGAGCATGAGATTACGGGGAGGTTAAAGGGACATAGAGTGAATTCACAGGGAGGTTAAAGGGACAATGAGTGAGATTACGGGGAGGCTAAAAGGAAAGAGAGTGAGATCACTGGGAAGTTAAAGGGACAGAGATTTAGATCAGGGGGAGGTTATCGGGACAGAGAGTGAGATCACGGGCAAGTTAAAGGGACAGCGAGAGATTACGGGAAGGTTAAAGCGACAGAGAGAGAGATCACGGGGAGGTTAAAGGGACAGAGAGTGAGATCACAGGGAGGTTAAATGGACAGAGAGTGAGTTCACAGGGAGGTTAAAGGGACAGAAAGTCAGATCACGGGCAGATTAAAGGGACAGAGAGTGATATTATGGGGAGGTTAAAGGGACAGAGAGGGAGATCACTGTGCGGCTAAAGGGACAGGGAGTGAGATCACAGGGAGGCTAAATGCAAAGAGAGTGAGATCACTGGGAAGTTAAAGGGACAGAGATTTAGATCACGCGGAGGTTAACGGGACAGTGAGTGAATTCACGGGGAGGTTAACGGGACAGAGAGAGATTAAAGGAAGGTTAAAGGGACAGAGAGTGAGATCACGGGCAGGTTAAAGGGACAGAGAGTGAGATTATGGGGAGGTTAAAGGGACAGAGAGTGAGATCACTGGGAGGCTAAATGGAAAGAGAGTGAGATCACTGGGAAGTTAAAGGGACAGAGATTTAGATCACTGGGAGGTTAACGGGACAGAGAGTGAGATCACGGGGAGGTTAAAGGGACAGAGAGGGAGTTAACGAGGAGGTTAAAGTGACAGAGAGTGAGATCACGGGGAGGTTAAAGGGACAAAGAATGAGATCACGGGGAGGTAAAAGGGACAGAAATTGAGATCAGGGGTAGGTTAAAGGGACAGAGAATGAGATCACGGGGAGGTTGAAGGGACAGAGAGTGAGATCACGGGGAGGTTAAAGGGACAAAGATTGAGATGACGGGGAGGTTAAAGGGATAGAGAGTGAGATCACGGGGAGGTTAAAGTTACAGAGAGTGAGATCACGGGGAGGTTAAAGGGACAGAGAATGAGGTCACGGGGAGGTTAAAGGGATAGAGAGTGAGATCACGGGGAGGTTAAAGCAACAGAGAGAGATCACGGGAATGTTAAAGGGACAGACTGTGAGATCATGGGGAGGTTAAAGGGACAGAGAGTGAGATTATGGGGAGGTTAAAGGGACAGAGAGTGAGATCACTGGGAGGCTAAATGGAAAGAGAGTGAGATCACTGGGAAGTTAAAGGGACAGAGATTTAGATCACTGGGAGGTTAACGGGACAGAGAGTGAGATCACGGGGAGGTTAAAGGGACAGAGAGGGAGTTAACGAGGAGGTTAAAGTGACAGAGAGTGAGATCACGGGGAGGTTAAAGGGACAAAGAATGAGATCACGGGGAGGTAAAAGGGACAGAAATTGAGATCAGGGGTAGGTTAAAGGGACAGAGAATGAGATCACGGGGAGGTTGAAGGGACAGAGAGTGAGATCACGGGGAGGTTAAAGGGACAAAGATTGAGATGACGGGGAGGTTAAAGGGATAGAGAGTGAGATCACGGGGAGGTTAAAGCAACAGAGAGAGATCACGGGAATGTTAAAGGGACAGACTGTGAGATCATGGGGAGGTTAAAGGGACAGAGAGTGAGATCACGGGGATGTTAAAGGGACAGAGAGTGAGATCACTGGGATTTTAAAGGGACAGAGATTGAGATCAGGGACAGTTAAAGGTACTGAGAGGGAGAACAGGGCGACAGTTAAAGGGACAAAGATTGATATCAGGGACATCTAAAGGGACCGGGAGAGATCAGAGTTTATTAAAGGGACAGTGAGTGTGATCGGGGGACTGTTAACGGGACAGAGAGTGTGATCAGGAGGACAGTTAAAGGGACAAAGAGTGATACCAGGGACAGCTAAAGGGACAGAGAGAGAGCAGGCACTATTAAAGGGATAGAGAGTGATTTCGGGGGCCAGTTAAAGGGACTGAGAGTGATATCAAGGGGAGAATGAAAGGGACAGATATTGAGATCAGGGGGACAGTTAATGGAACAGAGAATGAGATCAGGGAAGGTTAAAGGGACAGAGTGAGATCACGGGAAGTTAATGGGAAAGAGAGTGAGATCACAGAGAGGTTAAAGTTACAGAGATTGAGATCACGGGGCGGTTAAAGGGACAGTGATTGTGATCACGGGGAGGTTAAATGGACCGAGAGTGAGATCAGGGGGAGGGTAAAGGGACAGAGAGTGAGATCACGGGGAGGTTAAAGGGACGGAGCGTGAGATCACGGGGAGGTTAATGCGACAGAGAGTGAGAACACGGGGAGGGTAAAGGGACAGAGATTTAGATCACGAGGATGTTAACGGGACAGAGAGTGAGATCACAGGGAAGTTAAAGGGACAGAGAGTGAAATTACGGGGAGGTTAAAGGGACAGAGAGTGAGATAACAGGGAGGTTAAAGGGACAGTGAGTGAGATCACGGGGAGTTTAAAGGGACAGAGAGTGAGATCACAGGGAGGTTAAAGGGACAGAGATTTAGATCACGGGGAGGTTAACGGGACAGAGAGTGAGATCACGGGCAAGTTAAAGGGACAGAGAGAGATTACGGAGAGGTTAAAGCGATAGAGAGTGAGATCACGGGGAGGTTAATGGGACAGAGAGTGAGATCACGGGGAGGTTAAAGGGACAGAGAGCGATATCACAGGGAGGTTAAATGGAGAGAGACAAAGATCACGGGGATGTTAAAGGGACAGAAAGTGAGATCACTGGGTGGTTAAAGGGACAGAGAGAGAGATCACAGGGAGGTTAAAGTGACCGAAAGTGAGATCACGGGCATGGAAAAGCGACCGAGAGTGAGATTATGGGGAGGTTAAAGGGAGAGAGAGTGAGAACACGGGGAGGTTAAAGGGACAGAGAGTGAGATCACGGGGAGGCTAAAAGGAAGGAGAGTGAGATCACTGGGAAGTTAAAGGGTCAGAGATTTAGATCACAGGGAGGTTAACGGGTCAGAGAGTGACATCACGGGGAGGTTAAAGGGAGAGAGAGAGATTACGGGGAAGTTAAAGGGACAGAGAGTGAGATCACAGGGAGGTTAGAGGGACAGAGAGTGTCTTCACGGGGAGTTGAAAGGGACGGAGAATGAGATCAGAGGGAGGTTAAAGCGACAGAGAGTGAGATCACGGGGAGGTTAAAGGGACAGAGAGTGAGATCACGGTGAGGTTAATGGGACAGAGAGTGAGATCACGTGGAGGTTAAAGGATCAGAGAGTGAGATCACAGGGAGGTTAAATGGACAGAGAGTGAGATCACGGGGAGTTTAAAGGGACAGAGAGTGAGATCACGGGGAGATTAAAGGCACAGTGAGTGAGATCACTGGGATGTTAAATGGACTGAGATTGAGATCACGGGGTGGTTAAAGGGACAGAGAGAGAGATCACGGGTAGTTTAAAAGGACAGAGACTGAGATCATGGGGAGGTTTAAGGGGCAGGGAGAGAGATCACGGGGAGGTTAAACGCACGCAGAGTGAGACCACAGGGAGTTAAAGGGACAGAGAGTGAGATCACGGGAGGGTAAAAGGAATAGCGAGTGAGATCACGGGGAGGTTTAAAGGAAGGAGAGTGAGATGACGTGGAGGTTAAAGGGACAGAGAGTGAGATTACGGGGAGTTTAAAGGGACAGAGAGTGAGATCACGGGAGTGTAAAAGGAACAGAGAGTGAGATCACGGTTAGGTTAAAGGGACTGAGATTGAGATCACGGGGAGGTTAAAGGGACAGAGAGTGAGATTATGGGGAGGTTAAAGGGACAGTGAGTGAGATCTCGGGGAGTTTAAAGGGACTGAGAGTGAAATCACGGTGAGGTTAAAGGGACAGAGAGTGAGATAACGGGGAGGTTAAAGGGACAGTGAGTGAGATCACGGGGAGTTTAAAGGGACAGAGAGTGAGATCACGGGGAGGTTAAAGGGACAGTGATTGAGATCACGGGGAGGTTAAAGGGACAGTGAGTGAGATCACGGGGATGTAATAGGGACAGAGGGTGAGATCACGGGAGGGTTAAAGTTACAGAGAGTGAGATCATGGGAAGGTTAAAGTGACAGAGAGTGAGATCACGGGGAGGTTAATGGGACAGAGATTGAGATCACGGGGAGATTAAAGGGACAAAGATTGAGATCGGGGACAGTCAATAGGACAAAAAGTGAGAACAGGGACTGTTAAAGGGACAGAGAGTGAGATCACGGGGAGGTTAAAGGGACAGAGAGTGAGATCACGGGGAGGTTAAAGGGACAGAGAGTGAGATTACGGGGAGTTTAAAGGGACAGAGTGTGAGATCACGGGAGGGTAAAAGGAACAGAGAGTGAGATCACGGTTAGGTAAAAGGGCCAGAGATTGAGAACATGGCGAGGTTAAAAGGACAGTGAGTGAGATGACGGGGAAGTTAAAGGTACAGAGAGAGAGATCACGGGGAGGTTAAATGCACACAGAGTGAGATCACGGGGAGTTAAAGGGACAGAGAGTGAGATCACGTGGAATTAAAGGGACATTGAGTGAGATCACGGGGAGGTTAAAGGGGAAGAGAGTGAGTTCACAGGGACGTTAAAGTGACAGAGTGAGATCGCGGAGATGTTAAAGGGACAGAGAGTGAGATCACGGTGAGGTTAAAGGGACAGAGAGTGAGATCACGGGGACCTTACGGGGACAAAGAATGAGATCACAGGGAGGTTAATGGGACAGAGAGTGAGATCACGGGGAGGTTAAAGGGACAGAGAGTGAAATCACGTGGAGGTTAAATGGACAGAGAGTTCGATGACGGGGGGGTTAAAAGGACAGAGACTGAGATCACGAGAGGTTAAAGGGACAGAGCGAGAGATCACAGGGAGTTTAAAAGGATAGAAAGTGAGATCACGGGGATTTTATAGGGACAGGGAGTGAGATCACGGGGAGATTAAAGGGACAGAGAGTGAGATCACGGGGAGGTTAAAGGGACAGAGAGTGAGATCACGGGTAGGTTAAAGGGACAGAGAGTGAGATCACGGGGAGTTTAAAGGGACAGAGAGTGAGATCACGGGGAGGTTAAAGGGACAGTGATTGAGATCACGGGGAGGTTAAAGGGACAGTGAGTGAGATCACGGGGATGTAATAGGGACAGAGGGTGAGATCACGGGAGGGTTAAAGTTACAGAGAGTGAGATCATGGGAAGGTTAAAGTGACAGAGAGTGAGATCACGGGGAGGTTAATGGGACAGAGATTGAGATCACGGGGAGATTAAAGGGACAAAGATTGAGATCGGGGACAGTCAATAGGACAAAAAGTGAGAACAGGGACTGTTAAAGGGACAGAGAGTGAGATCACGGGGAGGTTAAAGGGACAGAGAGTGAGATCACGGGGAGGTTAAAGGGACAGAGAGTGAGATTACGGGGAGTTTAAAGGGACAGAGTGTGAGATCACGGGAGGGTAAAAGGAACAGAGAGTGAGATCAAGGTTAGGTAAAAGGGCCAGAGATTGAGAACACGGCGAGGTTAAAAGGACAGTGAGTGAGATGACGGGGAAGTTAAAGGTACAGAGAGAGAGATCACGGGGAGGTTAAATGCACACAGAGTGAGATCACGGGGAGTTAAAGGGACAGAGAGTGAGATCACGTGGAATTAAAGGGACATTGAGTGAGATCACGGGGAGGTTAAAGGGGAAGAGTGTGAGTTCACAGGGACGTTAAAGTGACAGAGTGAGATCGCGGAGATATTAAAGGGACAGAGAGTGAGATCACGGTGAGGTTAAAGGGACAGAGAGTGAGATCACGGGGACCTTACGGGGACAAAGAATGAGATCACAGGGAGGTTAATGGGACAGAGAGTGAGATCACGCGGAGGTTAAAGGGACAGAGAGTGAAATCACGTGGAGGTTAAATGGACAGAGAGTTCGATGACGGGGAGGTTAAAAGGACAGAGACTGAGATCACGAGAGGTTAAAGGGACAGAGCGAGAGATCACAGGGAGTTTAAAAGGATAGAAAGTGAGATCACGGGGATTTTATAGGGACAGGGAGTGAGATCACGGGGAGATTAAAGGGACAGAGAGTGAGATCACGGGGAGGTTAAAGGGACAGAGAGTGAGATCACGGGTAGGTTAAAGGGACAGAGAGTGAGATCACGGGGAGTTTTAAGGGACAGAGAGTGAGATCACAGGGAAGTTAAAGGCACAGAGAGTGAGATTACGGGGAGGTTAAAGGGACAGAGAGTGAGATCACGGGGAGGCTAAAAGGAAAGAGAGTGAGATCACTGGGAAGTTAAAGGGACAGAGATTTAGATCACAGGGAGGTTAACGGGTCAGAGAGTGACATCACGGGGAGGTTAGAGGGACAGAGAGTCAGATCACGGGGAGGTTAAAGGGACAGAGAGTGTGTTCACGGGGTGGTGAAAGGGACGGAGAATGAGATCACGGGGAGGTTAAAGGGACAGAGAGTGAGATCATGGGGAGGTTAAAGGGACAGAGAGTGAGATTTTTGGGAAGTTAAAGGGACAGAGATTTAGATTACGGGGAGGTTAAAGCGACAGAGAGTGAGATCACGGGGAGGTTAAAGGGACAGAGAGTGAGATGACGGGGAGGTTAAATGGACAGAGAGTGAGATCACGGTGAGGTTAATGGGACACAGAGTGAGATCACGTGGAGGTAAAAGGGACAGAGAGTGAGATCACAGGGAGGTTAAGTGGACAAAGAGTGAGATCACGGGGATGTTAAAGGGTCAGAGAGTGAGATTACGGGGAGGTTAAAGGGACAGAGAGTGAGATCATGGGGAGGCTAAAGGGACAGAGAGTGAGATCACTGGGAAGTTAAAGGGATAGAGATTTAGATCACGTGGAGGTTAACGGGACAGAGAGTGAGATCACGGGCAAGTTAAAGGGACAGAGAGAGATTACGGGGAGGTTAAAGTGACAGAGAGTGAGATCACGGGGATGTTAATGGGACAGAGAGTGAGATCACGGCGAGGTTAAAGGGACAGAGAGTGAGATCACAGGGAGGTTAAATGGAGAGAGAGAAAGATCACGTGCTCTTTAAAGGGACAGAGAGAGAGATCACAGGGAGGTTAAAGGGACCGAAGGAGAGATCACGGGCATGTTAAAGCGACCGAGAGTTAGATTATGGGGAGGTTAAAGGGACAGAGAGTGAGATCACGGGGAGGCTAATAGGAAAGAGAGTGAGATCACTGGGAAGTTAAAGGGACAGAGATTTAGATCACAGGGAGGTTAACGGGTCATAGAGTGACATCACGGGGAGGTTAGAGGGTCAGAGAGTCAGATGACGGGGAGGTTAAAGGGACAGAGAGTGTGTTCACGGGGTGGTGAAAGGGACGGAGAATGAGATCACGGGGAGGTTAAAGGGACAGAGAGTGAGATTATGGGGAGGTTAAAGGGACAGAGAGTGAGATTTTTGGGAAGTTAATGGGACAGAGATTTAGATTACGGGGAGGTTAAAGCGACAGAGAGTGAGATCACGGGGAGGTTAAAGGGACAGAGAGTGAGATCACGGGGAGGTTAAGTGGACAGAGAGTGAGATCACGGTGAGGTTAATGGGACACAGAGTGAGATCACGTGGAGGTAAAAGGGACAGAGAGTGAGATCACAGGGAGGTTAAGTGGACAGAGAGTGAGATCACGGGGATGTTAAAGGGTCAGAGAGTGAGATTACGGGTAGGTTAAAGGGACAGAGAGTGAGATCATGGGGAGGCTAAAGGGACAGAGAGTGAGATCACTGGGAAGTTAAAGGGACAGAGATTTAGATCACGGGGAGGTTAACGGGACAGAGAGTGAGATCACGGGCAAGTTAAAGGGACAGAGAGAGATTACGGGGAGGTTAAAGCGACAGAGAGAGAGATCACGGGGAGGTTCATGGGACAGAGAGTGAGATCACGGGGAGGTTAAAGGGAAAGAAAGTCAGATCACGGGCAGATTAAAGGGACAGAGAGTGATATTATGGGGAGGTTAAAGGGACAGAGAGGGAGATCACTGTGCGGCTAAAGGGACAGGGAGTGAGATCACAGGGAGGCTAAATGCAAAGAGAGTGAGATCACTGGGAAGTTAAAGGGACAGAGATTTAGATCACGCGGAGGTTAACGGGACAGTGAGTGAATTCACGGGGAGGTTAACGGGACAGAGAGAGATTAAGGGAAGGTTAAAGGGACAGGGAGTGAGATCACGGGCAGGTTAAAGGGACAGAGAGTGAGATTATGGGGAGGTTAAAGGGACAGAGAGTGAGATCACTGTGCGGCTAAAGGGACAGGGAGTGAGATCACTGGGAGGCTAAATGGAAAGAGAGTGAGATCACTGGGAAGTTAAAGGGACAGAGATTTAGATCACGGGGAGGTTAACGGGACAGAGAGTGAGATCACGGGCAAGTTAAAGGGACAGAGAGAGAATACGGGGAGGTTAAAGCGACAGAGAGTGAGATCACGGGGATGTTAATGGGACAGAGAGTGAGATCACGGGGAGGTTAAAGGGACAGTTGTGAGATCACAGGGAGGTTAAATGGAGAGAGAGAAAGATCACGTGCTCTTTAAAGGGACAGAGAGTGAGATCACGGGGAGGTTAAAGGGAGAGAAAGTGAGATCACGGGCAGGTTAATGGGACAGAGAGTGAGATCACAGGGAGGTTAAAGGGACAGAAAGTGAGATCACTGGGTGGTTAAAGGGACAGAGAGAGAGATCACAGGGAGGTTAAAGGGACCGAAAGTGAGATCACGGGCATGTTAAAGCGTCCGAGAGTGAGATTATGGGGAGGTTAAAGGGACAGAGAGTGAGAACACGGGGAGGTTAAAGGGACAGAGAGTGAAATCACGGGGAGGTTAAAGGGACATAGAGTGAATTCACAGGGAGGTTAAAGGGACAATGAGTGAGATTACGGGGAGGTTAAAGGGACAGAGATTGAGATCACAGGGAGGTTAAACGGACAGAGAGTGAGATCAGGGGGAGGTTAAGGGCACAGAGAGTGAGATCACAGGGATGATAAAGGGTCAGAGCATGAGATTACGGGGAGGTTAAAGGGACAGAGAGTGAGATCACGGGGAGGCTAAAGGGACAGAGAGTGAGATCACTGGGAGGCTAAAAGGAAAGAGAGTGAAATCACTGGGAAGTTAAAGGGACAGAGATTTAGATCAGGGGGAGGTTATCGGGACAGAGAGTGAGATCACGGGCAAGTTAAAGGGACAGAGAGAGATTACGGGAAGGTTAAAGCGACAGAGAGAGAGATCACGGGGAGGTTAAAGGGACAGAGAGTGAGATCACAGGGTGGTTAAATGGACAGAGAGTGAGTTCACAGGGAGGTTAAAGGGATAGAAAGTCAGATCACGGGCAGATTAAAGGGACAGAGAGTGATATTATGGGGAGGTTAAAGGGACAGAGAGGGAGATCACTGTGCGGCTAAAGGGACAGGGAGTGAGATCACAGGGAGGCTAAATGGAAAGAGAGTGAGATCACTGGGAAGTTAAAGGGACAGAGATTTAGATCACGCGGAGGTTAACGGGACAGTGAGTGAATTCACGGGGAGGTTAACGGGACAGAGAGAGATTAAGGGCAGGTTAAAGGGACAGAGAGTGAGATCACGGGCAGGTTAAAGGGACAGAGAGTGAGATTATGGGGAGGTTAAAGGGACAGAGAGTGAGATCACTGTGCGGCTAAAGGGACAGGGAGTGAGATCACTGGGAGGCTAAATGGAAAGAGAGTGAGATCACTGGGAAGTTAAAGGGACAGAGATTTAGATCACTGGGAGGTTAACGGGACAGAGAGTGAGATCACGGGGAGGTTAAAGGGACAGAGAGGGAGTTAACGAGGAGGTTAAAGTGACAGAGAGTGAGATCACGGGGAGGTTAAAGGGACAAAGAATGAGATCACGGGGAGGTTAAAGGGACAGAAATTGAGATCAGGGGTAGGATAAAGGGACAGAGAATGAGATCACGGGGAGGTTGAAGGGACAGAGAGTGAGATCACGGGGAGGTTAAAGGGACAAAGATTGAGATGACGGGGAGGTTAAAGGGATAGAGAGTGAGATCACGGGGAGGTTAAAGTTACAGAGAGTGAGATCACGGGGAGGTTAAAGGGACAGAGAATGAGGTCACGGGGAGGTTAAAGGGACAGAGGGTGAGATCACGGGAATGTTAAAGGGACAGACTGTGAGATCATGGGGAGGTTAAAGGGACAGAGAGTGAGATCACTGGGATTTTAAAGGGACAGAGATTGAGATCAGGGACAGTTAAAGGTACTGAGAGGGAGAACAGGGCGACAGTTAAAGGGACAAAGATTGATATCAGGGACATCTAAAGGGACCGGGAGAGATCAGAGTTTATTAAAGGGACAGTGAGTGTGATCGGGGGACTGTTAACGGGACAGAGAGTGTGATCAGGAGGAAAGTTAAAGGGACAAAGAGTGATACCAGGGACAGCTAAAGGGACAGAGAGAGAGCAGGCACTATTAAAGGGTTAGAGAGTGATTTCGGGGGCCAGTTAAAGGGACTGAGAGTGATATCAAGGGGAGAATGAAAGGGACAGATATTGAGATCAGGGGGACAGTTAATGGAACAGAGAATGAGATCAGGGAAGGTTAAAGGGACAGAGTGAGATCACGGGAAGTTAATGGGAAAGAGAGTGAGATCACAGAGAGGTTAAAGTTACAGAGATTGAGATCACGGGGCGGTTAAAGGGACAGTGATTGTGATCACGGGGAGGTTAAATGGACCGAGAGTGAGATCAGGGGGAGGGTAAAGGGACAGAGGGTGAGATCACGGGGAGGTTAAAGGGACGGAGCGTGAGATCACAGGGAGGTTAAAGGGAGAGAGAGTGAGATCACGGGGAGTTTAAAGGGACAGAGAGTGAGATCACGGGGAGGTTAATGCGACAGAGAGTGAGAACACGGGGAGGGTAAAGGGACAGAGATTTAGATCACGAGGATGTTAACGGGACAGAGAGTGAGATCACAGGGAAGTTAAAGGGACAGAGAGTGAAATTACGGGGAGGTTAAAGGGACAGAGAGTGAGATAACAGGGAGGTTAAAGGGACAGTGAGTGAGATCACGGGGAGTTTAAAGGGACAGAGAGTGAGATCACAGGGAGGTTAAAGGGACAGAGATTTAGATCACGGGGAGGTTAACGGGACAGAGAGTGAGATCACGGGCAAGTTAAAGGGACAGAGAGAGATTACGGAGAGGTTAAAGCGATAGAGAGTGAGATCACGGGGAGGTTAATGGGACAGAGAGTGAGATCACGGGGAGGTTAAAGGGACAGAGAGCGATATCACAGGGAGGTTAAATGGAGAGAGACAAAGATCACGGGGAGGTTAAAGGGACAGAAAGTGAGATCACTGGGTGGTTAAAGGGACAGAGAGAGAGATCACAGGGAGGTTAAAGTGACCGAAAGTGAGATCACGGGCATGGAAAAGCGACCGAGAGTGAGATTATGGGGAGGTTAAAGGGACAGAGAGTGAGAACACGGGGAGGTTAAAGGGACAGAGAGTGAGATCACGGGGAGGCTAAAAGGAAGGAGAGTGAGATCACTGGGAAGTTAAAGGGTCAGAGATTTAGATCACAGGGAGGTTAACGGGTCAGAGAGTGACATCACGGGGAGGTTAAAGGGAGAGAGAGAGATTACGGGGAAGTTAAAGGGACAGAGAGTGAGATCACAGGGAGGTTAGAGGGACAGAGAGTCAGATCACGGAGAGGTTAAAGGGACAGAGAGTGTCTTCACGGGGAGTTGAAAGGGACGGAGAATGAGATCAGAGGGAGGTTAAAGCGACAGAGAGTGAGATCACGGGGAGGTTAAAGGGACAGAGAGTGAGATCACGGTGAGGTTAATGGGACAGAGAGTGAGATCACGTGGAGGTTAAAGGATCAGAGAGTGAGATCACAGAGAGGTTAAATGGACAGAGAGTGAGATCACGGGGAGTTTAAAGGGACAGAGAGTGAGATCACGGGAGGGTTAAAGGGACAGAGAGTGAGATCACTGGGAAGTTAAAGGGACATAGAGTGAGATCACGGGGAGATTAAAGGCACAGTGAGTGAGATCACTGGGATGTTAAATGGACTGAGATTGAGATCACGGGGTGGTTAAAGGGACAGAGAGAGAGATCACGGGTAGTTTAAAAGGACAGAGACTGAGATCATGGGGAGGTTTAAGGGGCAGGGAGAGAGATCACGGGGAGGTTAAACGCACGCAGAGTGAGACCACGGGGAGTTAAAGGGACAGAGAGTGAGATCACGGGAGGGTAAAAGGAATAGCGAGTGAGATCACGGGGAGGTTTAAAGGAAGGAGAGTGAGATGACGTGGAGGTTAAAGGGACAGAGAGTGAGATTACGGGGAGTTTAAAGGGACAGAGAGTGAGATCACGGGAGTGTAAAAGGAACAGAGAGTGAGATCACGGTTAGGTTAAAGGGACTGAGATTGAGATCACGGGGAGGTTAAAGGGACAGAGAGTGAGATTATGGGGAGGTTAAAGGGACAGTGAGTGAGATCTCGGTGAGTTTAAAGGGACTGAGAGTTAGATCAGGTGGAGGTTTAAGGGACTGAGAGTGAAATCACGGTGAGGTTAAAGGGACAGAGAGTGAGATAACGGGGAGGTTAAAGGGACAGTGATTGAGATCACGGGGAGGTTAAAGGGACAGTGAGTGAGATCACGGGGATGTAATAGGGACAGAGGGTGAGATCACGGGAGGGTTAAAGTTACAGAGAGTGAGATCATGGGAAGGTTAAAGTGACAGAGAGTGAGATCACGGGGAGGTTAATGGGACAGAGATTGAGATCACGGGGAGATTAAAGGGACAAAGATTGAGATCGGGGACAGTCAATAGGACAAAAAGTGAGAACAGGGACTGTTAAAGGGACAGAGAGTGAGATCACGGGGAGGTTAAAGGGACAGAGAGTGAGATCACGGGGAGGTTAAAGGGACAGAGAGTGAGATTACGGGGAGTTTAAAGGGACAGAGAGTGAGATCACGGGAGGGTAAAAGGAACAGAGAGTGAGATCACGGTTAGGTTAAAGGGACTGAGATTGAGATCACGGGGAGGTTAAAGGGACAGAGAGTGAGATTATGGGGAGGTTAAAGGGACAGTGAGTGAGATCTCGGGGAGTTTAAAGGGACTGAGAGTTAGATCAGGTGGAGGTTTAAGGGACTGAGAGTGAAATCACGGTGAGGTTAAAGGGATAGAGATTGAGATCACGGGGAGGTTAAAGGGACAAAGATTGAGATCGGGAACAGTCAAAAGGACAAAAAGTGAGAACAGGGACTCTTAAAGGGTCAGAGAGTGAGATCACGGGGAGGTAAAGGGACAGAGAGTGAGATCATGGGGAGGTTAAAGGGACAGAGAGTGAGATCACGAGGAGGTTAAAGGGACAGAGAGTGAGTTAAGGGTAGGTAAAATGGCCAGAGGTTGAGAACACGGCGAGGTTAAAGGGACAGTGAGTGAGATCACGGGGATGCTAAAGGGACAGAGAGTGAGATCACGAGGAGGTTAAAGGGACAGAGAGTGAGTTAAGGGTAGGTAAAAGGGCCAGAGATTGAGAACACGGCGAGGTTAAAAGGGCAGTGAGTGAGATGACGGGGAAGTTAAAGGTACAGAGAGAGAGATCACGGGGAGGTTAAATGCACACAGAGTGAGATCACGGGGAGTTAAAGGGACAGAGAGTGAGATCACGTGGAATTAAAGGGACATTGAGTGAGATCACGGGGAGGTTAAAGGGGAAGAGTGTGAGTTCACAGGGACGTTAAAGTGACAGAGTGAGATCGCGGAGATGTTAAAGGGACAGAGAGTGAGATCACGGTGAGGTTAAAGGGACAGAGAGTGAGATCACGGGGACCTTACGGGGACAAAGAATGAGATCACAGGGAGGTTAATGGGACAGAGAGTGAGATCACGGGGAGGTTAAAGGGACAGAGAGTGAAATCACGTGGAGGTTAAATGGACAGAGAGTTCGATGACGGGGAGGTTAAAAGGACAGAGACTGAGATCACGAGAGGTTAAAGGGACAGAGCGAGAGATCACAGGGAGTTTAAAAGGATAGAAAGTGAGATCACGGGGATTTTATAGGGACAGGGAGTGAGATCACGGGGAGATTAAAGGGACAGAGAGTGAGATCACGGGGAGGTTAAAGGGACAGAGAGTGAGATCACGGGTAGGTTAAAGGGACAGAGAGTGAGATCACGGGGAGTTTTAAGGGACAGAGAGTGAGATCACAGGGAAGTTAAAGGCACAGAGAGTGAGATTACGGGGAGGTTAAAGGGACAGAGAGTGAGATCACGGGGAGGCTAAAAGGAAAGAGAGTGAGATCACTGGGAAGTTAAAGGGACAGAGATTTAGATCACAGGGAGGTTAACGGGTCAGAGAGTGACATCACGGGGAGGTTAGAGGGACAGAGAGTCAGATCACGGGGAGGTTAAAGGGACAGAGAGTGTGTTCACGGGGTGGTGAAAGGGACGGAGAATGAGATCACGGGGAGGTTAAAGGGACAGAGAGTGAGATTTTTGGGAAGTTAAAGGGACAGAGATTTAGATTACGGGGAGGTTAAAGCGACAGAGAGTGAGATCACGGGGAGGTTAAAGGGACAGAGAGTGAGATGACGGGGAGGTTAAATGGACAGAGAGTGAGATCACGATGAGGTTAATGGGACACAGAATGAGATCACGTGGAGGTAAAAGGGACAGAGAGTGAGATCACAGGGAGGTTAAGTGGACAAAGAGTGAGATCACGGGGATGTTAAAGGGTCAGAGAGTGAGATTACGGGGAGGTTAAAGGGACAGAGAGTGAGATCATGGGGAGGCTAAAGGGACAGAGAGTGAGATCACTGGGAAGTTAAAGGGACAGAGATTTAGATCACGTGGAGGTTAACGGGACAGAGAGTGAGATCACGGGCAAGTTAAAGGGACAGAGAGAGATTACGGGGAGGTTAAAGCGACAGAGAGTGAGATCACGGGGATGTTAATGGGATAGAGAGTGAGATCACGGCGAGGTTAAAGGGACAGAGAGTGAGATCACAGGGAGGTTAAATGGAGAGAGAGAAAGATCACGTGCTCTTTAAAGGGACAGAGAGTGAGATCACGGGGAGGTTAAAGGGAGAGAAAGTGAGATCACTGGGTGGTTAAAGGGACAGAGAGAGAGATCACAGGGAGGTTAAAGGGACCGAAGGAGAGATCACGGGCATGTTAAAGGGACCGAGAGTTAGATTATGGGGAGGTTAAAGGGACAGAGAGTGAGATCACGGGGAGGCTAATAGGAAAGAGAGTGAGATCACTGGGAAGTTAAAGGGACAGAGATTTAGATCACAGGGAGGTTAACGGGTCAGAGAGTGACATCACGGGGAGGTTAGAGGGACAGAGAGTCAGATGACGGGGAGGTTAAAGGGACAGAGAGTGTGTTCACGGGGTGGTGAAAGGGACGGAGAATGAGATCACGGGGAGGTTAAAGGGACAGAGAGTGAGATCATGGGTAGGTTAAAGGGACAGAGAGTGAGATTTTTGGGAAGTTAATGGGACAGAGATTTAGATTACGGGGAGGTTAAAGCGACAGAGAGTGAGATCACGGGGAGGTTTAAGGGACAGAGAGTGAGATCACGGGGAGGTTAAGTGGACAGAGAGTGAGATCACGGTGAGGTTAATGGGACACAGAGTGAGATCACGTGGAGGTAAAAGGGACAGAGAGTGAGATCACAGGGAGGTTAAGTGGACAGAGAGTGAGATCACAGGGATGTTAAAGGGTCAGAGAGTGAGATTACGGGGAGGTTAAAGGGACAGAGAGTGAGATCATTGGGAGGCTAAAGGGACAGAGAGTGAGATCACTGGGAAGTTAAAGGGACAGAGATTTAGATCACGGGGAGGTTAACGGGACAGAGAGTGAGATCACGGGCAAGTTAAAGGGACAGAGAGAGATTACGGGGAGGTTAAAGCGACAGAGAGAGAGATCACGGGGAGGTTCATGGGACAGAGAGTGAGATCACGGGGAGGTTAAAGGGACAGAAAGTCAGATCACTGGCAGATTAAAGGGACAGAGAGTGATATTATGGGGAGGTTAAAGGGACAGAGAGGGAGATCACTGTGCGGCTAAAGGGACAGGGAGTGAGATCACAGGGAGGCTAAATGCAAAGAGAGTGAGATCACTGGGAAGTTAAAGGGACAGAGATTTAGATCACGCGGAGGTTAACGGGACAGTGAGTGAATTCACGGGGAGGTTAACGGGACAGAGAGAGATTAAGGGAAGGTTAAAGGGACAGGGAGTGAGATCACGGGCAGGTTAAAGGGACAGAGAGTGAGATTATGGGGAGGTTAAAGGGACAGAGAGTGAGATCACTGTGCGGCTAAAGGGACAGGGAGTGAGATCACTGGGAGGCTAAATGGAAAGAGAGTGAGATCACTGGGAAGTTAAAGGGACAGAGATTTAGATCACGGGGAGGTTAACGGGACAGAGAGTGAGATCACGGGCAAGTTAAAGGGACAGAGAGAGAATACGGGGAGGTTAAAGCGACAGAGAGTGAGATCACGGGGATGTTAATGGGACAGAGAGTGAGATCACGGGGAGGTTAAAGGGACAGTTGTGAGATCACAGGGAGGTTAAATGGAGAGAGAGAAAGATCACGTGCTCTTTAAAGGGACAGAGAGTGAGATCACGGGGAGGTTAAAGGGAGAGAAAGTGAGATCACGGGCAGGTTAATGGGACAGAGAGTGAGATCACAGGGAGGTTAAAGGGACAGAAAGTGAGATCACTGGGTGGTTAAAGGGACAGAGAGAGAGATCACAGGGAGGTTAAAGGGACCGAAAGTGAGATCACGTGCATGTTAAAGCGACCGAGAGTGAGATTATGGGGAGGTTAAAGGGACAGAGATTGAGAACACGGGGAGGTTAAAGGGACAGAGAGTGAAATCACGGGGAGGTTAAAGGGACATAGAGTGAATTCACAGGGAGGTTAAAGGGACAATGAGTGAGATTACGGGGAGGTTAAAGGGACAGAGATTGAGATCACAGGGAGGTTAAACGGACAGAGAGTGAGAGCAGGGGGAGGTTAAGGGCACAGAGAGTGAGATCACAGGGAAGATAAAGGGTCAGAGCATGAGATTACGGGGAGGTTAAAGGGACAGAGAGTGAGATCACGGGGAGGCTAAAGGGACAGAGAGTGAGATCACGGGGAGGCTAAAAGGAAAGAGAGTGAGATCACTGGGAAGTTAAAGGGACAGAGATTTAGATCAGGGGGAGGTTATCGGGACAGAGAGTGAGATCACGGGCAAGTTAAAGGGACAGAGAGAGATTACGGGAAGGTTAAAGCGACAGAGAGAGAGATCACGGGGAGGTTAAAGGGACAGAGAGTGAGATCACAGGGAGGTTAAATGGACAGAGAGTGAGTTCACAGGGAGGTTAAAGGGACAGAAAGTCAGATCACGGGCAGATTAAAGGGACAGAGAGTGATATTATGGGGAGGTTAAAGGGACAGAGAGGGAGATCACTGTGCGGCTAAAGGGACAGGGAGTGAGATCACAGGGAGGCTAAATGGAAAGAGAGTGAGATCACTGGGAAGTTAAAGGGACAGAGATTTAGATCACGCGGAGGTTTAACGGGACAGTGAGTGAATTCACGGGGAGGTTAACGGGACAGAGAGAGATTAAGGGACGGTTATCGGGACAGAGAGTGAGATCACGGGCAAGTTAAAGGGACAGAGAGAGATTACGGGGAGGTTAAAGCGACAGAGAGAGAGATCACGGGGAGGTTAATGGGACAGAGAGTGAGATCACGGGAGGTTAATGGGACAGAGAGATGAGATCACGGGGAGGTTAAAGGGACAGAGAGTGAGATCACAGGGAGGTTAAAGGGACAGAAAGTCAGATCACGGGCAGATTAAAGGGACAGAGAGTGATATTATGGGGAGGTTAAAGGGACAGAGAGGGAGATTACTGTGCGGCTAAAGGGACAGGGAGTGAGATCACAGGGAGGCTAAATGGAAAGAGAGTGAGATCACTGGGAAGTTAAAGGGACAGAGATTTAGATCACGCGGAGGTTAACGGGACAGTGAGTGAATTCACGGGCAGGTTAACGGGACAGAGAGAGATTAAGGGAAGGTTAAAGGGACAGAGAGTGAGATCACGGGCAGGTTAAAGGGACAGAGAGTGAGATTATGGGGAGGTTAAAGGGACAGAGAGTGAGATCACTGTTCGGCTAAAGGGACAGGGAGTGAGATCACTGGGAGGCTAAATGGAAAGAGAGTGAGATCACTGGGAAGTTAAAGGGACAGAGATTTAGATCACTGGGAGGTTAACGGGACAGAGAGTGAGATCACGGGGAGGTTAAAGGGACTGAGAGGGAGTTAACGAGGAGGTTAAAGTGACAGAGAGTGAGATCACGGGGAGGTTAAAGGGACAAAGAATGAGATCACGGGGAGGTTAAAGGGACAGAAATTGAGATCAGGGGTAGGTTAAAGGGACAGAGAATGAGATCACGGGGAGGTTGAAGGGACAGAGAGTGAGATCACGGGAAGGTTAAAGGGACAAAGATTGAGATGACGGGGAGGTTAAAGGGATAGAGAGTGAGATCACGGGGAGGTTAAAGTTACAGAGAGTGAGATCACGGGGAGGTTAAAGGGACAGAGAATGAGGTCACGGGGAGGTTAAAGGGATAGAGAGTGAGATCACGGGGAGGTTAAAGCAACAGAGAGTGAGATCACTGGGATTTTAAAGGGACAGAGATTGAGATCAGGGACAGTTAATGGTACTGAGAGGGAGAACAGGGCGACAGTTAAAGGGACAAAGATTGATATCAGGGACATCTAAAGGGACCGGGAGAGATCAGAGTTTATTAAAGGGACAGTGAGTGTGATCGGGGGACTGTTAACGGGACAGAGAGTGTGATCAGGAGGACAGTTAAAGGGACAAAGAGTGATACCAGGGACAGCTAAAGGGACAGAGAGAGAGCAGGCACTATTAAAGGGATAGAGAGTGATTTCGGGGGCCAGTTAAAGGGACTGAGAGTGATATCAAGGGGAGAATGAATGAAATATTGAGATCAGGGGGACAGTTAATGGAACAGAGAATGAGATCAGGGAAGGTTAAAGGGACAGAGTGAGATCACGGGAAGTTAATGGGAAAGAGAGTGAGATCACAGAGAGGTTAAAGTTACAGAGATTGAGATCACGGGGCGGTTAAAGGGACAGTGATTGTGATCACGGGGAGGTTAAATGGACCGAGAGTGAGATCACGGGGAGGGTAAAGGGACAGAGAGTGAGATCACGGGGAGGTTAAAGGGACGGAGCGTGAGATCACGGGGAGGTTAAAGGGACAGAGAGTGAGATCACGGGGATGTTATATGGACAGAGGTTGAGATCACGGGAGGGTTAAAGTTACAGAGAGTGTGATCATGGGAAGGTTAAAGTGACAGAGAGTGAGATCACGGGGAGGTTAAAGGGACAGAGAGTGAGATCATGGGTAGGTTAAAGGGACAGAGAGTGAGATTTTTGGGAAGTTAATGGGACAGAGATTTAGATTACGGGGAGGTTAAAGCGACAGAGAGTGAGATCACGGGGAGGTTAAAGGGACAGAGAGTGAGATCACGGGGAGGTTAAAGGGACAGAGAGTGAGATTTTTGGGAAGTTAATGGGACAGAGATTTAGATTACGGGGAGGTTAAAGCGACAGAGAGTGAGATCACGGGGAGGTTTAAGGGACAGAGAGTGAGATCACGGGGAGGTTAAGTGGACAGAGAGTGAGATCACGGTGAGGTTAATGGGACACAGAGTGAGATCACGTGGAGGTAAAAGGGACAGAGAGTGAGATCACAGGGAGGTTAAGTGGACAGAGAGTGAGATCACAGGGATGTTAAAGGGTCAGAGAGTGAGATTACGGGGAGGTTAAAGGGACAGAGAGTGAGATCATTGGGAGGCTAAAGGGACAGAGAGTGAGATCACTGGGAAGTTAAAGGGACAGAGATTTAGATCACGGGGAGGTTAACGGGACAGAGAGTGAGATCACGGGCAAGTTAAAGGGACAGAGAGAGATTACGGGGAGGTTAAAGCGACAGAGAGAGAGATCACGGGGAGGTTCATGGGACAGAGAGTGAGATCACGGGGAGGTTAAAGGGACAGAAAGTCAGATCACTGGCAGATTAAAGGGACAGAGAGTGATATTATGGGGAGGTTAAAGGGACAGAGAGGGAGATCACTGTGCGGCTAAAGGGACAGGGAGTGAGATCACAGGGAGGCTAAATGCAAAGAGAGTGAGATCACTGGGAAGTTAAAGGGACAGAGATTTAGATCACGCGGAGGTTAACGGGACAGTGAGTGAATTCACGGGGAGGTTAACGGGACAGAGAGAGATTAAGGGAAGGTTAAAGGGACAGGGAGTGAGATCACGGGCAGGTTAAAGGGACAGAGAGTGAGATTATGGGGAGGTTAAAGGGACAGAGAGTGAGATCACTGTGCGGCTAAAGGGACAGGGAGTGAGATCACTGGGAGGCTAAATGGAAAGAGAGTGAGATCACTGGGAAGTTAAAGGGACAGAGATTTAGATCACGGGGAGGTTAACGGGACAGAGAGTGAGATCACGGGCAAGTTAAAGGGACAGAGAGAGAATACGGGGAGGTTAAAGCGACAGAGAGTGAGATCACGGGGATGTTAATGGGACAGAGAGTGAGATCACGGGGAGGTTAAAGGGACAGTTGTGAGATCACAGGGAGGTTAAATGGAGAGAGAGAAAGATCACGTGCTCTTTAAAGGGACAGAGAGTGAGATCACGGGGAGGTTAAAGGGAGAGAAAGTGAGATCACGGGCAGGTTAATGGGACAGAGAGTGAGATCACAGGGAGGTTAAAGGGACAGAAAGTGAGATCACTGGGTGGTTAAAGGGACAGAGAGAGAGATCACAGGGAGGTTAAAGGGACCGAAAGTGAGATCACGTGCATGTTAAAGCGACCGAGAGTGAGATTATGGGGAGGTTAAAGGGACAGAGATTGAGAACACGGGGAGGTTAAAGGGACAGAGAGTGAAATCACGGGGAGGTTAAAGGGACATAGAGTGAATTCACAGGGAGGTTAAAGGGACAATGAGTGAGATTACGGGGAGGTTAAAGGGACAGAGATTGAGATCACAGGGAGGTTAAACGGACAGAGAGTGAGAGCAGGGGGAGGTTAAGGGCACAGAGAGTGAGATCACAGGGAAGATAAAGGGTCAGAGCATGAGATTACGGGGAGGTTAAAGGGACAGAGAGTGAGATCACGGGGAGGCTAAAGGGACAGAGAGTGAGATCACGGGGAGGCTAAAAGGAAAGAGAGTGAGATCACTGGGAAGTTAAAGGGACAGAGATTTAGATCAGGGGGAGGTTATCGGGACAGAGAGTGAGATCACGGGCAAGTTAAAGGGACAGAGAGAGATTACGGGAAGGTTAAAGCGACAGAGAGAGAGATCACGGGGAGGTTAAAGGGACAGAGAGTGAGATCACAGGGAGGTTAAATGGACAGAGAGTGAGTTCACAGGGAGGTTAAAGGGACAGAAAGTCAGATCACGGGCAGATTAAAGGGACAGAGAGTGATATTATGGGGAGGTTAAAGGGACAGAGAGGGAGATCACTGTGCGGCTAAAGGGACAGGGAGTGAGATCACAGGGAGGCTAAATGGAAAGAGAGTGAGATCACTGGGAAGTTAAAGGGACAGAGATTTAGATCACGCGGAGGTTAACGGGACAGTGAGTGAATTCACGGGGAGGTTAACGGGACAGAGAGAGATTAAGGGACGGTTATCGGGACAGAGAGTGAGATCACGGGCAAGTTAAAGGGACAGAGAGAGATTACGGGGAGGTTAAAGCGACAGAGAGAGAGATCACGGGGAGGTTAATGGGACAGAGAGTGAGATCACGGGGAGGTTAATGGGACAGAGAGATGAGATCACGGGGAGGTTAAAGGGACAGAGAGTGAGATCACAGGGAGGTTAAAGGGACAGAAAGTCAGATCACGGGCAGATTAAAGGGACAGAGAGTGATATTATGGGGAGGTTAAAGGGACAGAGAGGGAGATTACTGTGCGGCTAAAGGGACAGGGAGTGAGATCACAGGGAGGCTAAATGGAAAGAGAGTGAGATCACTGGGAAGTTAAAGGGACAGAGATTTAGATCACGCGGAGGTTAACGGGACAGTGAGTGAATTCACGGGCAGGTTAACGGGACAGAGAGAGATTAAGGGAAGGTTAAAGGGACAGAGAGTGAGATCACGGGCAGGTTAAAGGGACAGAGAGTGAGATTATGGGGAGGTTAAAGGGACAGAGAGTGAGATCACTGTTCGGCTAAAGGGACAGGGAGTGAGATCACTGGGAGGCTAAATGGAAAGAGAGTGAGATCACTGGGAAGTTAAAGGGACAGAGATTTAGATCACTGGGAGGTTAACGGGACAGAGAGTGAGATCACGGGGAGGTTAAAGGGACTGAGAGGGAGTTAACGAGGAGGTTAAAGTGACAGAGAGTGAGATCACGGGGAGGTTAAAGGGACAAAGAATGAGATCACGGGGAGGTTAAAGGGACAGAAATTGAGATCAGGGGTAGGTTAAAGGGACAGAGAATGAGATCACGGGGAGGTTGAAGGGACAGAGAGTGAGATCACGGGAAGGTTAAAGGGACAAAGATTGAGATGACGGGGAGGTTAAAGGGATAGAGAGTGAGATCACGGGGAGGTTAAAGTTACAGAGAGTGAGATCACGGGGAGGTTAAAGGGACAGAGAATGAGGTCACGGGGAGGTTAAAGGGATAGAGAGTGAGATCACGGGGAGGTTAAAGCAACAGAGAGTGAGATCACTGGGATTTTAAAGGGACAGAGATTGAGATCAGGGACAGTTAATGGTACTGAGAGGGAGAACAGGGCGACAGTTAAAGGGACAAAGATTGATATCAGGGACATCTAAAGGGACCGGGAGAGATCAGAGTTTATTAAAGGGACAGTGAGTGTGATCGGGGGACTGTTAACGGGACAGAGAGTGTGATCAGGAGGACAGTTAAAGGGACAAAGAGTGATACCAGGGACAGCTAAAGGGACAGAGAGAGAGCAGGCACTATTAAAGGGATAGAGAGTGATTTCGGGGGCCAGTTAAAGGGACTGAGAGTGATATCAAGGGGAGAATGAATGAAATATTGAGATCAGGGGGACAGTTAATGGAACAGAGAATGAGATCAGGGAAGGTTAAAGGGACAGAGTGAGATCACGGGAAGTTAATGGGAAAGAGAGTGAGATCACAGAGAGGTTAAAGTTACAGAGATTGAGATCACGGGGCGGTTAAAGGGACAGTGATTGTGATCACGGGGAGGTTAAATGGACCGAGAGTGAGATCACGGGGAGGGTAAAGGGACAGAGAGTGAGATCACGGGGAGGTTAAAGGGACGGAGCGTGAGATCACGGGGAGGTTAAAGGGACAGAGAGTGAGATCACGGGGATGTTATATGGACAGAGGTTGAGATCACGGGAGGGTTAAAGTTACAGAGAGTGTGATCATGGGAAGGTTAAAGTGACAGAGAGTGAGATCACGGGGAGGTTAAAGGGACAGAGATTGAGATCACGGGGAGGTTAAAGGGACAAAGATTGAGATCGGGGACAGTCAAAAGGACAAAAAGTGAGAACAGGGACTGTTAAAGGGACAGAGAGTGAGATCACGGGGAGGTTAAAGGGACAGAGAGTTAGATCACGGGGAGGTTAAAGGGACAGAGAGTGAGATCACGAGGAGGTTAAAGGGACAGAGAGTGAGTTAATGGTAGGTAAAAGGGCCAGAGATTGAGAACACGGCGAGGTTAAAAGGACAGTGAGTGAGATCACGGGGAAGTTAAAGGTACAGAGAGTGAGATCACGGGGACGTTAAACGCACACAGAGTGAGATCACGGGGAGTTAAAGGGACAGAGAGGGAGATCACGTGGAGTTAAAGGGACATTGAGTGAGATCACGGGGAGGTTAAAAAGAAGAGAGCGTGTTCACGGGAACATTAAAGTGACAGAGTGAGATCGCGGAGATGTTAAAGGGACAGAGAGTGAGATCACTGGGACCTTACGGGGACATTGAATGAGATCACGGGGAGGTTAATGGGACAGAGAGTGAGATCATGGGGAGGTTAAAGGGACAGAGAGTGAAATCACGTGGAGGTTAAAGGGACAGAGAGTTAGATGACTGGGAGGTTAAAAGGAAAGAGACTGAGATCACGAGAGGTTAAAGGGACAGAGCGAGAGATCACAGGGAGTTTAAAAGGATAGAAAGTGAGATCACGGGGATGTTATAGGGACAGGGAGTGAGATCACGGGGAGATTAAAATGACAGAGAGTGAGATCACGGGTAGGTTAAAGGGACAGAGAGTTAGATGACGGGGAGGTTAAAAGGACAGAGACTGAGATCACGAGAGGTTAAAGGGACAGAGCGAGAGATCACAGGGAGTTTAAAAGGATAGAAAGTGAGATCACGGGTAGGTTAAAGGGACAGAGAGTGAGTTAAGGGGAGGTTAAAGGACAAGACATTGAGAACATGGGGAGGTTAAAGAGACAGAGAGTGAGATCACGGGGCGGTTAAAGGGCCAGAGAGTTAGATGACGGTGAGGATAAAAGGACAGAGACAAGATCACGGGGAGGTTAAAGGGAGAGATAGAGATAAAGGGGAGGTTAAACGTACACAGAGTGAGATCACGGGGAGGTTAATGGGACAATGAGTGAGATCACAGGGGGTTTAAAAGGATAGAGAGTGAGATTACGGGGAGGTTACAGGGACAGAGACTGAGATCACGGGGAGGATAAAAGGACAGAGAGTGAGATGACGGGGAGGTAAAAGGGACAGAGAGTGAGATCACGGGGAGGATAAAGGGACAGAGAGTGAGATGACGGGGAGGTAAAAGGGACAGAGAGTGAGATCACGGGGATGTTAAAGGGACAGAGAGTGAGATCACGGGGAGGATAAAGGGACTGAGAGTGAGTTCACGGGGACGTTAAAGTGACAGAGAGTGAGATCACGGGGAGTTTAAAAGGATTGAAAGTGAGATCACGGGGACGTTAAAGTGACAGAGAGTGAGATCACTGGGAGGTTAAAGGGACTGAAAGTGAGATCACGGGGACGGTAAAGGGACAGAGGTTGAGATCACGTGGAGGTTAAAGGGACAGAGCGTGAGTTCACGGGGAGGTTAAAGGGACAGAGAGTGAGATCACGGGGAGTTTAAAGGGACAGAGAGAGTTTACGGGGAGATTAAAGCGACAGAGAGAGATCACTGGGAGTTAAAGGGACAGAGGTTGAGATCACGAGGAGGTTAAAGGGACAGAGTGTGAGATCACAGGGAGGTTAAGGGGACAGAAAGTGAGATCACGGGGAGGTTAAAGGGACAGAGAGTGAGATCACGGGGAGGTTAAAGGGACAGAGAGTGAGATCACAGGGAAGTTAAAGGGACAGAGAGTGAGATTACGGGGAGGTTAAAGGGACAGAGAGTGAGATCACGGGGAGGCTAAAAGGAAAGAGAGTGAGATCAATGGGAAGTTAAAGGGACAGAGATTTAGATCACAGGGAGGTTAACAGGTCAGAGAGTGACATCACGGGGAGGTTAAAGGGAGAGAGAGAGATTACGGGGAAGTTAAAGGGACAGAAAGTGAGATCACGGGGAGGTTAAAGGGACAGAGAGTGTGTTCACGGGGAGGTGAAAGGGACGGAGATTGAGATCAGAGGGAGGTTAAAGGGACAGAGAGTGAGATTTTTGGGAAGTAAAAGGGACAGAGACTTAGATTACGGGGAGGTTAAAGAGACAGAGAGTGAGATCACGGGGAGGTTAAAGGGACAGAGAGTGAGATCACGGGGAGGTTAATGGGACAGAGAGTGAGATCACGGTGAGGTTAATGGGACAGTGAGGGAGATCACGTGGAGGTTAAAGGGACCGAGAGTGAGATCACAGGGAGGTTAAAGCGACAGAGAGTGAGATCACGGGGAGGTTAATGGGACAGAGAGTGAGATCACGGGGAGGTTAAAGGGACAGAGAGCGATATCACAGGGAGGTTAAATGGAGAGAGACGAAGATCACGGGGAGGTTAAAGGGACAGAAAGTGAGATCACGGGCATGTGAAATCGACCGAGAGTGAGATTATGGGGAGGTTAAAGGGACAGAGAGTGAGAACACGGGGAGGTTAAAGGGACAGAGAGTGAAATCACAGGGAGGTTAAAGGGACATAGAGTGAATTCACGGGGAGGTTAAAGGGAGAATGAGTGAGATTACGGGGAGGTTAAAGGGACAGAGATTGAGATCACTGGGAGGTAAAACGGACATAGAGTGATATCACGGCGAGGTTAATGGGACAGAGAGTGAGATCAGAGGTAGGTTAACTGGACAATGACTGAGATTACGGGGATGTTAAAGGGACAGGGAGTGAGATCACGGGGAAGTAAAAAGGGCATAGAGTGAGATCACGGGGAGGTTAAAGGGTCAGAGAGTGAGATCACAGGGATGTTAAAGGGTCAGAGCATGAGATTACAGGGAGGTGAAAGGGACAGAGAGTGAGATCACGGGGAGGCTAAACGGACAGAGAGTGAGATCACGGGGAGGCTAAAAGGAAAGAGAGTGAGATCACTGGGAAGTTAAAGGGACAGAGATTTAGATCACGGGGAGGTTATCTGGACAGAGAGTGAGTTCACGGGCAAGTTCAAGGGACAGAGAGAGATTACGGGGAGGTTAAAGCGACAGAGAGTGAGATCACGGGTAGTTTAATGGGACAGAGAGTGAGATCACGGGTAGGTTAAAGGGACAGAGAGTGAGATCACAGGGAGGTTAACGGGACAGTGAGTGAATTCACGGGGAGGTTAAAGGGACAGAGAGTGAGATCACGGGCAGTTTAAAGGGACAGAGAGTGAGATTATGGGGAGGTTAAAGGGACAGAGAGTGAGATCACTGTGCGGCTAAAGGGACAGGGAGTGAGATCACTGGGACGCTAAATGGAAAGAGAGTGAGATCACTGGGAAGTTAAAGGGACAGAGATTTAGATCACTGGGAGGTTAACGGGACAGAGAGTGAGATCACGGGGAGGTTAAAGGGACAGAGAGGGAGTTAACGAGGAGGTTAAAGCGACAGAGAGTGAGATCACGGGGAGGTTAAAGGGACAAAGAATGACATCACGGGGAGGTTAAAGGGGCAGAGAATGAGATCACGGGGAGGTTAATGGGATAGAAAGTGAGATCACGGGGAGGTTAAAGGGACAGAGAGTGAGATCACGGGGATGTTAAAGGGACAAAGATTGAGATTCAGGGGAGGTTAAAAGGATAGAGAATGAGATGACGGGGAGGTTAAAGGGATAGAGAGTGAGATCATGGGGAGGTTAAAGTTACAGAGAGTGAGATCACGGGGAGGTTAAAGGGACAGAGAATGAGATCACGGGAGGGTTAAAGGGATAGAGAGTGAGATCACGGGGAGGTTAAAGCAACAGAGAGAGATCATGGGGAGGTTAAAGGGACAGAGGGTGAGATCACAGGAATGTTAAAGGGACAGACTTTGAGATCATGGGGAGGTTAAAGGGACAGAGAGTGAGATCACGGGGATGTTAAAGGGACAGAGAGTGAGATCACGGGGATTTTAAAGGGACATAGATTGAGATCAGGGACAGTTAAAGGTACTGAGAGGGAGAACAGGGCGACAGTTAAAGGGACAAAAATTGATATCAGTGACAGCTAAAGGGACAGGGATAGATAGTTTATTAAAGGGACAGTGAGTGTGATCGGGGGACTGTTAAAGGGACAGAGAGTGTGATCAGGAGGACAGTTAAAGGGACAAAGAGTGATACCAGGGACAGCTAAAGGGACAGAGAGAGAGCAGGCACTATTAAAGGGATAGAGAGTGATTTCGGGGGCCAGTTAAAGGGACTGAGAGTGATATCAAGGGGAGAGTTAAAGGGACAGATATTGAGATCAGGGGGACAGTTAATGGAACAGAGAATGAGATCAGGGAAGGTTAAAGGGACTGAGTGAGATCACGGGAAGTTAAAGGGAAAGAGAGTGAGATCACAGAGAGGTTAAAGTTACAGAGATTGAGATCACGGGGCGGTTAAAGGGACCGAGAGTGTGATCACGGGGAGGTTAAATGGACCGAGAGTGAGATCACGGGGAGGTTAAAGGGACAAAGATTGAGATCACGGGGAGGTTAAAGGGACAGAGAGTGAGATCACGGGGAGGTTAAAGGGACAAAGATTGAGATCACGGGGAGGTTAAAGGGACAGAGGGTGAGATCACGGGAATGTTAAAGGGACAGACTGTGAGATCATGGGGAGGTTAAAGGGACAGAGAGTGAAATCACAGAGAGGTTAAAGGGACATAGAGTGAATTCACGGGGAGGTTAAAGGGACAATGAGTGAGATTACGGGGAGGTTAAAGGGACAGAGATTGAGATCACTGGGAGGTAAAACGGACATAGAGTGAGATCACGGCGAGGTTAATGGGACAGAGAGTGAGATCAGAGGTAGGTTAACTGGACAATGACTGAGATTACGGGGATGTTAAAGGGACAGGGAGTGAGATCACGGGGAAGTAAAAAGGACATAGAGTGAGATCACGGGGAGGTTAAAGGGGCAGAGAGTGAGATCACAGGGATGTTAAAGGGTCAGAGCATGAGATTACGGGGAGGTGAAAGGGACAGAGAGTGAGATCACGGGGAGGCTAAACGGACAGAGAGTGAGATCACGGGGAGGCTAAAAGGAAAGAGAGTGAGATCACTGGGAAGTTAAAGGGACAGAGATTTAGATCACGGGGAGGTTATCATGGACAGAGAGTGAGTTCACGGGCAAGTTCAAGGGACAGAGAGAGATTACGGGGAGGTTAAAGCGACAGAGAGTGAGATCACGGGTAGTTTAATGGGACAGAGAGTGAGATCACGGGGAGGTTAAAGGGACAGAGAGTGAGATCACAGGGAGGTTAACGGGACAGTGAGTGAATTCACGGGGAGGTTAAAGGGACAGAGAGTGAGATCACGGGCAGGTTAAAGGGACAGAGAGTGAGATTATGGGGAGGTTAAAGGGACAGAGAGTGAGATCACTGTGCGGCTAAAGGGACAGGGAGTGAGATCACTGGGACGCTAAATGGAAAGAGAGTGAGATCACTGGGAAGCTAAAGGGACAGAGATTTAGATCACTGGGAGGTTAACGGGACAGAGAGTGAGATCACGGGGAGGTTAAAGGGACAAAGAATGACATCACGGGGAGGTTAAAGGGGCAGAGAATGAGATCACGGGGAGGTTAATGGGATAGAAAGTGAGATCACGGGGAGGTTAAAGGGACAGAGAGTGAGATCACGGGGATGTTAAAGGGACAAAGATTGAGATTCAGGGGAGGTTAAAAGGATAGAGAATGAGATGACGGGGAGGTTAAAGGGATAGAGAGTGAGATCATGGGGAGGTTAAAGTTACAGAGAGTGAGATCACGGGGAGGTTAAAGGGACAGAGAATGAGATCACGGGAGTGTTAAAGGGATAGAGAGTGAGATCACGGGGAGGTTAAAGGGACAGAGGGTGAGATCACGGGAATGTTAAAGGGACAGACTTTGAGATCATGGGGAGGTTAAAGGGACAGAGAGTGAGATCACGGGGATGTTAAAGGGACAGAGAGTGAGATCACGGGGATTTTAAAGGGACAGAGATTGAGATCAGGGACAGTTAAAGGTACTGAGAGGGAGAACAGGGCGACAGTTAAAGGGACAAAAATTGATATCAGTGACAGCTAAAGGGACAGGGATAGATAGTTTATTAAAGGGACAGTGAGTGTGATCGGGGGACTGTTAAAGGGACAGAGAGTGTGATCAGGAGGACAGTTAAAGGGACAAAGAGTGATACCAGGGACAGCTAAAGGGACAGAGAGAGAGCAGGCACTATTAAAGGGATAGAGAGTGATTTCGGGGGCCAGTTAAAGGGACTGAGAGTGATATCAAGGGGAGAGTTAAAGGGACAGATATTGAGATCAGGGGGACAGTTAATGGAACAGAGAATGAGATCAGGGAAGGTTAAAGGGACAGAGTGAGATCACGGGAAGTTAATGGGAAAGAGAGTGAGATCACAGAGAGGTTAAAGTTACAGAGATTGAGATCACGGGGCGGTTAAAGGGACCGAGAGTGTGATCACGGGGAGGGTAAAGGGACAGAGAGTGAGATCACGGGGAGGTTAAAGGGACAGAGAGTGAGATCACGGGGAGGTTAAAGGGACAAAGATTGAGATCACGGGGAGGTTAAAGGGACAGAGGGTGAGATCACGGGAATGTTAAAGGGACAGACTGTGAGATCATGGGGAGGTTAAAGGGACAGAGAGTGAGATCACGGGGATGTTAAAGGGACAGAGAGTGAGATCACGGGGATTTTAAAGGGACAGAGATTGAGATCAGGGACAGTTAAAGGTACTGAGAGGGAGAACAGGGTGACTGTTAAAGGGACAAAGATTGATATCAGGGACAGCTAAAGGGACCGGGAGAGATCAAAGTTTATTAAAGGGACAGTGAGTGTGATCGGGGGACTGTTAAAGGGACAGAGAGTGTGATCAGGAGGACAGTTAAAGGGACAAAGTGTGATACCAGGGACAGCTAAAGGGACAGAGAGAGAGCAGGCACTACTAAAGGGATAGACAGTGATTTCGGGGGCCAGTTAAAGGGACTGAGAGTGATATCAAGGGGAGAGTTAAAGGGACAGATATTGAGATCAGGGGGACAGTTAATGGAACAGAGAATGAGTTCAGGGAAGGTTAAAGGGACAGAGTGAGATCACGGGAAGTTAATGGGAAAGAGAGTGAGATCACAGAGAGGTTAAAGTTACAGAGATTGAGATCACGGGGCGGTTAAAGGGACAGTGATTGTGATCACGGGGAGGTTAAATGGACCGAGAGTGAGATCACGGGGAGGGTAAAGGGACAGAGAGTGAGATCACGGGGAAGTTAAAGGGACAGAGAGTGAGATCACAGGGAGGTTAAAGGGAGAGAGAGTGAGATCACGGGGAGTTTAAAGGGACAGAGAGTGAGATCACGGGGAGGTTAATGCGACAGAGAGTGAGAACACGGGGAGGTTAAAGGTATAGAGAATGAGTTCACGGGGCGGTTAAAGGGAGAGGGAGTGAGATCACGGGGACGTTAACTGGACAGTGAGTGCTATCACGGGGAGGTTAATGGGATCGAGAGTGAGAGCACGGGGAGGTTAAAGGGACAGAGATTTAGATCACGGGGATGTTAACGGGACAGAGAGTGAGATCACGGGGGGGTAAAAGGGACTGAGAGTGATATCACTGGGAGATTAATGTGACAGAGAGTTGGATCACGTGGACGTTAAAGGGACAGAGAGTGAGATCACGGTCAGTTTATAGTGACAGAGAGTCAGATCACGGGGAGGTTAATGGGACAGAGAGTGAGATCACGGGGTGATGAATGGGACAGAAATGAGATCACAGGGAGGTTAAAGGGACAGAGAGTGAGATCACGGGCAGGTTGAATGGACAGATATTGAGATAACGGGGAGGTTAAAGGGACAGTGTGAGATCACTGGGACCTTAAATGGACAGAGATTGTGATCACTGGGAGGTTAAAGGGACAGAGAGTGAGATCACGGGGAGGTTAAAGGGACAGAGAGTGATATCACGCTGATGTTAAAGGGACAGAGAGTGAGAACACGGGGAGCTTAAAGGGAAAGACAGAGTTCATTGGGAGATTAAAGGGACATAGAGTGAGATCACGGGGAGGGTAAAGGGACAATGAGTGATTATGGGGAGGTTAAAGCAACAGAGCGAGATCACGGGGAGGTTAAAGGGGCAGAGACTGAGATCACGGGGAGGTTAAAGGGCCATAGTGCTACATCAGGGAGGTTAAAGGGACAGAGAGTGAGATCTCTGGGTAGTTAAAGGGACAGAGATTTAGATTACGGGGAGGTTAAAGCGACAGAGAGTGAGATCACGGTGAGGTTAATGGGACAGAGAGTGAGATCACAGGGAGGTGAAATGGACAGAGAGTGAGATCACGGGGATGTTAATGGGACAGGGAGTGAGATTACGGGGAGGTTAAAGGTTCAGAGAGTGAGATCACGGGGAGGCTAAAGGGACAGAGAGTGAGATCACGGGGAGGCTAATGGGACAGAGAGTGAGATCACGTGAAGATTAAAGGGACAGAGAGTGAGATCACAGGGTGGTTAAAGGGACAGAGAGAGATTACGGGGAGGTTAAAGCGACACAGAGTGAGATCACGGGGAGGTTAAAGGGACAGAGAGTGAGATTACAGGGCGGTTAAAGGGAGAGAGAGTGAGATCACGGGCATTTTAAAGGGACAGAGAGTGAGATCACGGGGAGGATAAAGGGACAGAGAGTGAGATTATGGGGAGGTTAAAGGGAAAGAGAGTGAGATCACGGGGTGGCTAAAGCGACAGGGAGTGAGATCATGGGGAGGCTAAAGGGAAAGAGAGTGAGATCACTGGGAAGTTAAAGGGACAGAGAGAGATTACGGGGAGGTTATAGCGTCACAGAGTTAGATCACAGGGAGGTTAAAGGGACAGAGAGTGAGATCACGGGCAGGTTAAATGGACAGAGATTTACATCACGGGAAGATTAAATGGATAGAGTGAGATCAGTGGGACGTTAAAAGGAAAGAGATTGAGATCACGGGGAGGACAAAGGGACTGATTGAAATCACTGGGACGTTAAAGGGACAGAGATTGATTTCATGGGGAGGTTAAAGGGACAGAGAGTGAGATCACAGGGAGGTTAAAGGGAGAGAGAGTGAGATCACGGGCATTTTAAAGGGACAGAGAGTGAGATCACGGGGAGGATAAAGAGACAGAGAGTGAGATCACGGGGAGGATAAAGGGACAGAGAGTGAGATTATGGGGAGGTTAAAGGGACGGTGAGTGAGATCACGGGATGGCTAAAGGGACAGGGAGTGAGATCAAGGGGAGGCTAAAGGGAAAGAGATTTACATCACGGGAAGATTAAGTGGATAGAGTGAGATCACTGGGACGTTAAAAGGAAAGAGATTGAGATCACGGGGAGGATAAAGGGACAAAGTGAGATCACTGGGACGTTAAAGGGACAGAGATGATTTCACGGAGAGGTTAAAGGGACAGAGAGTGAAATCACGGGGAGGTTAAAGGGACATAGAGTGAAATCACGGGGACGTTAAAGGGACAATGAGTGAGATTACGGGGAGTTTAAAGGGACAGAGATTGAGATCACGGGGAGGTTAAAGTGAAGAGTGAGATCACTGGGACGTTAAAGGGACAGAGATTGAGATCACGCGGAGGTTAAAGGGTCAGAGAGTGAGATCACGGGGAGGTTAATGGGACAGAGAGTGAGATCAGAGGTAGGTTAACTGGACAATGAGTGAGATTACGGGGAGGTTAAACGGACAGGGAGTGAGATCACGGGGAGGTTAAAGGGACAGAGAGTGAGAACACGGGGAGTTTAAAGGGAAAGACAGTGATCAGTGGGAGAATAAATGGACAGAGAGTGAGATCACGTGGACGTTAAAGGGACAGAGAGTGAGATCACGGGGAAGTAAAAGGGACAGAGAGTGAGATCACGGGGAGGTTAAAGGGACAGAGAGTGAGATCACGGGGAGGTTAATGGGGCAGAGACTGAGATCACGGGGAGGTTAAAGGGGCAGAGACTGAGATCACGGGGAGGCTAAAAGGAAAGAGAGTGAGATCACTGGGAAGTTTAAGGGACAGAAATTTAGATCACGGGGAGGTTAACGGGAAAGAGAGTGAGATCACGGGCAGGTTAAAGGGACAGAGAGAGATTACGGGGAGGTTAAAGCGACAGAGAGTGAGATCAAGGGGAGGTTAATGGGACAGAGAGTGAGATCATGTGGAGGTTAAAGGGACAGAGAGTGAGATCACAGGGATGTTAAAGGGACAGAGAGTGAGTTTACGGGGAGGTTAAAGGGACAGAGGGTGAGATCACGGGGAGGCTAAAAGGAAAGAGAGTGAGATCACTGGGAAGTTAAAGAGGCAGAAATTTAGATCACGGGGGGTTAATGGGACAGAGAGTGAGATCAGAGATAGGTTAACTGGACAATGAGTGAGATTACGGGGATGATAAAGGGACAGGGAGTGAGATCACGGGGAGGTTAAAGGGGCAGAGAGTGAGATTACGGGGATGTTAAAGGGACAGAGATTGAGATCACGGGGAGGCTAAAGGGACAGAGAGTGAGATCACGGGGAGGCTAAAAGGAAAGAGAGTGAGATCACTGGGAAGTTAAAGGGACAGAGATTTAGATCACGGGGACATTATCGGGACAGAGAGTGTGATCACGGGCAAGTTAAAGGGACAGAGAGAGATTACGGGGAGGTTAAAGCGACAGAGAGAGAGATCACGGGGAGGTTAATGGGACAGAGAGATGAGATCACGGGGAGGTTAAAGGGACAGAGAGTGAGATCACAGGGAGGTTAAATGGACAGAAAGTCAGATCACAGGGAGGTTAAAGGGACAGAAAGTCAGATCACGGGCAGATTAAAGGGACAGAGAGTGATATTATGGGGAGGTTAAAGGGACAGAGAGGGAAATCACTGTGCGGCTAAAGGGACAGGGAGTGAGATCACAGGGAGGCTAAATGAAAGAGAGTGAGATCACTGGGAAGTTAAAGGGACAGAGATTTAGATCACGCGGAGGTTAACGGGACAGTGAGTGAATTCACGGGGAGGTTAAAGGGACAGAGAGTGAGATCACGGGCAGGTTAAAGGGACAGAGAGTGAGATTATGGGGAGGTTAAAGGGACAGAGAGTGAGATCACTGTGCGGCTAAAGGGACAGGGAGTGAGATCACTGGGAGGCTAAATGGAAAGAGAGTGAGATCATTGGGAAGTTAAAGGGACAGAGATTTAGATCACTGGGAGGTTAACGGGACAGAAAGTGAGATCACGGTGAGGTTAAAGGGACAGAGAGGGAGTTAACGAGGAGGTTAAAGCGACAGAGAGTGAGATCACGGGGAGGTTAAAGGGACAAAGAATGAGATCACGGGGAGGTTAAAGGGACAGAGAGTGAGATCAGGGGGGGGTTAAAGGGATAGAGAATGAGATGACGGGGAGGTTAAAGGGATAGAGAGTGAGATCACGGGGAGGTTAAAGTTACAGAGAGTGAGATCACGGGGTGGTTAAAGGGACAGAGAATGAGGTCACGGGGAGGTTAAAGGGATAGAGAGTGAGATCACGGGGAGGTTAAAGGGACAGAGGGTGAGATCACGGGAATGTTAAAGGGACAGATTGTGAGATCATGGGGAGGTTAAAGGGACAGAGAGTGAGATCACGGGGATGTTAAAGGGACAGAGAGTGAGATCACGGGGATTTTAAAGGGACAGAGATTGAGATCAGGGACAGTTAAAGGTACTGAGAGGGAGAACAGGGCGACAGTTAAAGGGACAAAGATTGATATCAGTGACAGCTAAAGGGACCGGGAGAGATCAGAGTTTATTAAAGGGACAGTGAGTGTGATCGGGGGACTGTTAAAGGGACAGAGAGTGTGATCAGGAGGACAGTTAAAGTGACAAAGAGTGATACCAGGGACAGCTAAAGGGAGAGAGAGAGAGCAGGCACTATTAAAGGGATAGAGAGTGATTTCGGGGGCCAGTTAAAGGGACTGAGAGTGATATCAAGGGGAGAGTTAAAGGGACAGATATTGAGATCAGGGGGACAGTTAATGGAACAGAGAATGAGATCAGGGAAGGTGAAAGGGACAGAGTGAGATCACGGGAAGTTAAAGGGAAAGAGAGTGAGATCACAGAGAGGTTAAAGTTACAGAGATTGAGATCACGGGGCGGTTAAAGGGACAGTGATTGTGATCACGGGGAGGTTAAATGGACCGAGAGTGAGATCACGGGGAGGGTAAAGGGACAGAGAGTGAGATCACGGGGAGGTTAAAGGGACAGAGAGTGAGATCACAGGGAGGTTAAAGGGAGAGAGAGTGAGATCACGGGGAGTTTAAAGGGACAGAGAGTGAGATCACGGGGAGGTTAATGCGACAGAGAGTGAGAACACGGGGAGGGTAAAGGGACAGAGATTTAGATCACGAGGATGTTAACGTGACAGAGAGTGAGATCACGGGGGGGTAAAAGGGACAGAGAGAGATTACGGGGAGGTTAAAGCGACAGAGAGTGATATCACTGGGAGATTAATGTGACAGAGAGTTGGATCACGTGGACGTTAAAAGGACAGAGAGTGAGATCACGGTCAGTTTATAGGGACAGAGAGTCAGATCACGGGGAGGTTAATGGGACAGAGAGTGAGATCACGGGGTGATGAAAGGGACAGAAATGAGATCACAGGGATGTTAAAGGGACAGAGAGTGAGATCACGGGCAGGTTGAATGGACAGAGATTGAGATAACGGGGAGGTTAAAGGGACAGTGTGAGATCACTGGGACCTTAAATGGACAGAGATTGAGATCACTGGGAGGTTAAAGGGACAGAGAGTGAGATCACGGGGAGGTTAATGGGACAGAGAGTGATATCACGGGGAGGTTAAAGGGACAGAGAGTGATATCACGCTGATGTTAAAGGGACAGAGAGTGAGAACACGGGGAGCTTAAAGGGAAAGACAGAGATCATTGGGAGATTAAAGGGCCATAGAGTGAGATCACGGGGAGGGTAAAGGGACAGTGAGAGATTATGGGGAGGTTAAAGCAACAGAGCAAGATCACGGGGAGGTTAAAGGGGCAGAGAGTGAGATCTCTGGGAAGTTAAAGGGACAGAGATTTAGATTACGGGGAGGTTAAAGCGACAGAGAGTGAGATCACGGTGAGGTTAATGGGACAGAGAGTGAGATCACAGGGAGGTTAAATGGACAGAGAGTGAGATCACGGGGATGTTAATGGGACAGGGAGTGAGATTACGGGGAGGTTAAAGGTTCAGAGAGTGAGATCACGTGGAGGCTAAAGGGACAGAGAGTGAGATCACGGGGAGGCTAATAGGAAAGAGAGTGACATCACTGGGAAGTTAAAGGGACAGAGATTTAGATCACGGGGAGGTTAAAGGGACAGAGAGTGAGATCACAGGGTGGTTAAAGGGACAGAGAGAGATTACGGGGAGGTTAAAGCGACACAGAGTGAGATCACGGGGAGGTTAAAGGGACAGAGAGTGAGATCACAGGGCGGTTAAAGGGAGAGAGAGTGAGATCACGGGCATTTTAAAGGGACAGAGGGTGAGATCACGGGGAGGTTAATGGGGCAGAGAGTGAGATCACGGGGAGGCTAAAAGGAAAGAGAGTGAGATCACTGGGAAGTTTAAGGGACAGAAATTTAGATCACGGGGAGGTTAACGGGACAGAGAGTGAGATCACGGGCAGGTTAAAGGGACAGAGAGAGATTACAGGGAGGTTAAAGCGACAGAGAGTGAGATCAAGGGGAGGTTAATGGGACAGAGAGTGAGATCATGTGGTGGTTAAAGGGACAGAGAGTGAGATCACAGGGAGGTTAAAGGTACAGAGAGTAAGATCACGGGGAGGTTAAAGGGACAGAGGGTGAGATCACGGGGAGGCTAAAAGGATAGAGAGTGAGATCACTGGGAAGTTAAAGGGGCAGAAATTTAGATCACGGGGAGGTTAAAGGGACAGAGAGTGAGATCACAGGGAGGTTAAAGATACAGAGAGTGAGATCACGGTGAGGTTAATGGGACAGAGAGTGAGATCACGTGGAGGTTAAAGGGACAGAGAGTGAGATCACAGGGAGGTTAAAGGGACAGAGAGTGACTCACGGGCAGGTTAAAGGGACAGAGAGTGAGATCACGGGGAGGTTAAAGGGACAGAGTACGAGTTCACGGGGACCTTAAAGGGACAGAGAATGAGTGCACGGGGAAGTTAAAGTGACAGAGTGTGAGATCACGGGGAGGTTAAAGGTATAGAGATTGAGTTCACGGGGCGGTTAAAGGCACAGAGAGTGAGATCACGGGGAGGATAACTGGACAGCGAGTGAGATCACGGGGATTTTAAAGTGACAGAGAGTGTGATCACGGGGAGGTTAAAAGGACAGAGAGTGAGATCACGGGAAGGTTAAGGGGACAGAGTGAGATTACGGGGTGGCTAAAGGGACAGGGAGTGAGATCACGGGGAGGCTAAAAGGAAACAGAGTGAGATCACTGGGAAGTTAAAGGGACAGAGATTGAGATCACGGGGAGGTTAACGGGACAGAGAGTGAGATCACGGGGATGTTAAAGGGAGAGTGAGAGATTACGGGGAGGTTAAAGCGACAGAGAGTGAGATCACATGGACGTTAAAGGGACAGAGAGTGAGATCACGGGGAAGTTAAAGGGACAGAGATTGAGGTCACGGGGAGTTTTAAGGGACAGAGAGTCAGATCACGGGGAGGTTAATGGGACAGAGTGAGATCACTTGGACCTTAAAGGGACAGAGATTGAGATCACGGGGAGGTTAAAGGGTTAGAGAGTGAGATCACGGGGAGGTTAAGGGGACAGAGAGTGATATCACGGTGAGGTTAAAGGGACCGAGAGTGAGATCACTGGGAAATTAAAGGGACAGAGATTTTGATCACGGGGAGGTTAACGGGACAGAGAATGAGATCACGGGCAGGTTAAAGGGACAGAAATTGAGATGACGGGGAGGTTAAAGGTACAGTGAGTGAGATCACGGGAAGGTTAAAGGGACAGAGAGTGAGATCACGGGCAGAATAAAAGGACAGTGATTTTGATCATGGGGAGTTTAAAGGGACAGAGAATGAGATCACGGTGAGTTTAAAGGGACAGAGAGTGAGATCACGGGGAGGATAACTGGACAGTGAGTGCTATCACGGGGAGGTTAAAGGGACAGAGAGTGAGTACACGGGGAATTTAAAGGGAAAGACAGTGATCACTGGGAGATTAAATGGACAGAGAGTGAGATCACGGGGAGTTTAAAGGGACAGAGAATGAGATCACGGGGATGTAAAAGGGACAGAGAGTGAGATCACGGGGAGGTTAAAGGGACAGAGAATGAGATCATGGGGAGGTTAATGGGACAGAGACTGAGATCACGGGGAGGTTAAAGGGGCAGAGACTGAGATCACGGGGAGGTTAAAGGGGCAGAGTGCTACATCAGGGAGGTTAAAGGGACAGAGAGTGAGATCACTGGGAGGTCAAAGGGACAGAGATTTAGATCACGGGGAGGTTAACGGGACTGAGAGTGAGATCACGGGGAGGTTAAAGGGACAGAGAATGAGATCACGGGGAGGTTAAAGGGACAGAAATTGAGATGACGGGGAGGTTAAAGGGACAGAGAGTGAGATAACGGGGAGGTTAAAGGGACAGAGAGCGAGATCACGGGGAGGTTAAAGGGACAGAAATTGAGATGACGGGGAGGTTAAAGGGACAGAGAATGAGATCACGGGGAGGTTAATGGGACAGAAATTGAGATGACGGGGAGGTTAAAGGGACAGAGAGTGAGATAACGGGGAGGTTAAAGGGACAGAGAGCGAGATCACGGGGAGGTTAAAGGGACAGGGAGTGAGATCATGGGGAGGGTAAAGGGACAGAGAATGAGATCACGGGGAGGTTAAAGGGACAGAAATTGAGATGACGGGGAGGTTAAAGGGACAGAGAGTGAGATCACGGGGAGGTTAATGGGACAGAGAGTGAGATCACAGGTAGGTTAAAGTTACAGAGAATGAGATCACGGGCAGATTAAAAGGAAAGTGATTTTGATCATGGGGAGTTTAAAGGGACAGAGAATGAGATCACGGAGGGGTTAAATGGACAGAGAGTGAGATCACGGGGAGGTTAAAGGGACAGAGGGTGAGATCACGGGAATGTTAAAGCGACAGACTGTGAGAACATGGGGAGGTTAAAGGGACAGAGAGTGAGATCACGGGGATGTTAAAGGGACAGAGAGTGAGATCACGGGGATTTTAAATTGACAGAGATTGAGATCAGGGACAGTTATGGTGACAGAGAGTCTGATCAGGGACAGTTAAAGGGACTGAGATGGAGAACAGGGGGACAGTTAAAGGGACAAAGATTGATATCAGGGACAGCTAAAGGGACAGGGAGAGATCAGAGACTATTAAAGGGACAGTGAGTGTGATCAGGGGACTGTTAAAGGGAGAGAGAGTGTGATCAGGGGGACAGTTAAAGGGACAAAGAGTGATATCAGGGACAGCTAAAGGGACAGAGAGAGAGGAGGCACTATTAAAGAGATAGTGAGTGAGATCGGGGGCCAGTTAAAGGGACTGAGAGTGATATCAAGGGGAGAGTTAAAGGGACAGATATTGAGATCAGGGGAACAGTTAAAGGAACAGAGAATGAGATCAGGGAAGGTGAAAGGGACAGAGTGAGATCACGGGAAGGTTAAAGGGAAAGAGAGTGAGATCACAGAGAGGTTAAAGGTACAGAGATTGAGATCACGGGGCGGTTAAAGGGACAGAGTTTGTGATCACGGGGAGGTTAAATGGACCGAGAGTGAGATTACAGGGAGGTTAAAGGGAGAGAAGTGAGATCACGGGGAGTTTAAAGGGACAGAGAGTGAGATCACGGGGAGGTTAATGGGACAGAGAGTGAGATCACGGGGAGGTTAAAGGTACAGAGATTGAGTTCACGGGGCGGTGAAAAGGACAGAGAGTGAAATCACGGGGAGGATAATGATACAGAGAGTGAGAGCACGGGGAGGTTAAAGGGACAGAGATTTAGATCACAGGGAGGTTAACGGGACAGAGAGTGAGATCACGGGGGCTAAAAGGGACAGTGAGAGATTACGGGGACGTTAAAGCGACAGAGAGTGAGATCACGGGGAGATTAATGTGACAGAGAGTGGGATCACGTGGACGTTAAAGGGACAGAGAGTGAGATCACGGGGAAGTTAAAGGGACAGAGAGTGAGATCACGGTCAGGTTATAGGGACAGAGAGTCAGATCACGGGGAGGATAATGGGACAGAGAATGAGATCACAGGGAGGTTAAAGGGACAGAGATTGAGATCACGGGCAGGTTGAATGGACAGAGATTGAGATAACGGGGAGGTTAAAGGGACAGTGTGAGATCACTGGGACCTTAAAGGGACAGAGATTGAGATCACCGGGAGGTTAATGGGACAGACAGTGATATCACGGGGAGGTTAAAGGGACAGAGAGCGATTACGGGATGGTTAAAGGGACAGAGAGAGATCACGGGGAGGTTAAAGGGACAGAGGGTGAGATGACGGGAATGTTAAAGGGACAGACTGTGAGATCATGGGGAGGTTAAAGGGACAGAGAGTGAGATCACGGGGAGGTTAAAGGGACATAGGGTGAGATCACGGGAATGTTAAAGGGACAGACTGTGAGATCATGGGGAGGTTAAAGGGACAGAGCGTGATATCACAGGGAGGTTAAAGGGAGAGAGGGTGAGATCACGGGCAGTTTAAAATGACAGAGAGTGAGATCACAGGGAGGTTAAAGGGACAGAGTGAGATCACGTGGACGTTAAATGGACAGAGAGTGAGATCAATGGGAGGTTAAAGGGATGGTGAGTGAGATCACGGGGAGGTGAAAGGGACAGACAATGAGATCACAGGGAGGTTAAAGGGACAGAGAGTGAGATCACGGGCAGTATAAATGGACAGAGATTTAGATCACTGGAAGATTAAATGCATAGAGTGAGATCACTGGGACGTTAAAAGGAAAGAGATTGAGATCACGGGGAGGATAAAGGGACAGAGTGAGATCACTGGGACGTTAAAGGGACAGAGATTGAGATCACGGGGAGGATAAAGGGACAGAGTGAGATCACTGGGACGTTAAAGGGACAGAGATTGAGATCACGGGGAGGTTAAAGGGACAGAGATTGAGATCACGGGGAGGTTAAAGGGACAGAGAGTGAAATCACGGGGAGTTTAAAGGGACAGAGAGTGAAATCACGGGGAGGTTAAAGGGACATAGAGTGAAATCATGGGGAGGTTAAAGGGACAGAGAGTGAGAGCACTGGGACGTTAAATGGACAGAGATTGAGATCACGCTGAGGTTAAAGTGAAGAGTGAGATCACTGGGACGTTAAAGGGACAGAGATTGAGATCACGCGGAGGTTAAAGGGACGGAGAGTGAGATCACGGGGATGTTAAAGGGTCAGAGAGTGAGATCAGAGGTAGGTTAACTGGACAATGAGTGAGATTACGGGAGGTTAAAGGGACAGAGAGTGAAATCACGGGCAGGTTGAATGGACAGAGATTGAGATAACGGGGAGGTTAAAGGGACAGAGTGAGATCACTGGGACCTTAAAGGGACAGAGATTGATATCACTGGGAGGTTAAAGTGACAGACAGTGAGATCACGGGGAGGTTAATGGGACAGACAGTGATATCACGGGGAGGTTAAAGGGACAGAGAGTGATATCACGCTGATGTTAAACGGACAGAGAGTGAGAGCACGGGGAGATTAAAGTGAAAGACAGAGATCACTGGGAGATTAAAGGGACAGAGAGTGAGATCACGGGGATGTTAAAGGGACAGTGAGAGATTATGTGGAGGATAAAGCGACAGAGCGAGATCACGGGGAGGTTAAAGGGGCAGAGACTGAGATCACGGGGAGGTTAAAGGGCCAGAGTGCTACATCAGGGAGGTTAAAGGGACAGAGAGTGAGATCTCTGGGAAGTTAAAGGGACAGAGATTTAGAATACGGGGAGGTTAAAGGGACAGAGAGTGAGATCACGGTGAGGTTAATGGGACAGAGATTGAGATCACGTGGAGGTTAAAGGGACAGAGAGTGAGATTGCAGGGAGGTTGAATGGACAGAGAGTGAGATCACGGGGATGTCAAAGGGACAGGGAGTAAGGTTACGGTGAGGTTAAAGGGACAGAGAGTGAGATCACGGGGAGGCAAAAGGGACAGAGAGTGAGATCACGGGGAGGCTAATAGGAAAGAGAGTGAGGTCACTGGGATGTTAAAGCGACACAGAGTGAGATCACGGGGAGGATAATGGGACAGAGAGTGAGATCACGTGAAGATTAAAGGGACAGATATTGAGATCACCGGGAGGTTAAAGGGACAGAGAGTGAGATCACGGGGAGGTTAAGGGGACAGAGAATGAGATCACAAGGAGGTTAAAGGGAGAGAGAGTGAGATCACGGGGAGGATAAAGGGACAGAGAGTGGGATCACAGGGAGGTTAAAGGGACAGAGAGTGAGATCACGGGAAGTTTAAAGGGACAGAGAGTGTGATTATGGGGAGGTTAAAGGGACAGAGAGTGAGATCACGTGGACGATAAAGGGACAGAGAGTGAGATCACTGGGAGGTTAAAGGGACGGTGAGTGAGATCACGGGGAGGTGTAAGGGACAGACAATGAGATCACAGGGAGGTTAAAGGGACAGAGAGTGAGATCACGGGCAGGTTAAATGGACAGACAATTAGATCACGGGAAGATTAAATGGATAGAGTGAGATCACTGGGACGTTAAAAGGAAAGAGATTGAGATCACGGGGAGGATAAAGGGACAGAGTGAGATCACTGGGACGTTAAAGGGACAGAGATTGAGATCAGGGGAGGTTAAAGGGACAGAGATTGAGATCACGGGGAGGATAAAGGGACAGAGAGTGAGATCACGGGGAGTTTAAAGGGACAGAGAGTGAAATCACGGGGAGGTTAAAGGGCCATAGAGTGAAATCACGGGGAGGTTAAAGGGACAGAGAGTGAGAGCACTGGGACGTTAAAGGGACAGAGATTGAGATCACGGGGAGGTTAAAGTGAAGAGTGAGATCAGTGGGACGTGAAAGGGACAGAAATTGAGATCACGCGGAGGTTAAAGGGATGGAGAGTGAGATCACGGGGAGGTAAAAGGGACAGAGAGTGAGATCAGAGGTAGGTTAACTGGACAATGAGTGAGATTACGGGAGGTTAAAGGGACAGGGAGTGAGATCACGGGGTGGTTAAAGGGACAGAGAGTGAGAACACGGGGAGTTTAAAGGGAAAGACAGTGATCACTGTGATATTAAATGTACAGAGAGTGAGATCACTGGGAAGTCAAAGAGACAGTGATTTAGATCACGGGGAGTTTAACGGGACAGAGAGTGAGATCACGGGCAGGTTAAAGGGACAGAGAGAGTTTACGGGGAGGTTAAAGCGACAGAGAGTGAGATCACGGTGAGATTAATGGGACAGAGAGTGAGATCATGCGGAGGTTAAAGGGACAGACAGTCAGATCACGGGGAGGTTAAAGTTACAGAGAATGAGATCACGTGTAGATGAAAAGGACAGAGATTTTGATCATGCGGAGTTTAAAGGAACAGAGAGAGAGATCACGGGGAGGTTAAAGGGATAGAGAGTGAGATCACGGGGAGGTTAATGGGACAGAGAGTGAGATCACGGGGAGGTTAAAGTTACAGAGAATGAGATCACGGGCAGGTTAAAAGGACAGTGATTTTGATCATGGGGAGTTCAAAGGGACAGAGAATGAGATCACGGAGGGGTTAAATGGACAGAGAGTGATATCACGGTGAGTTTAAAGGGACAGAGAGTGAGAACACGTGGCGTTTAAAGGGAAAGACAGAGATCACGGGGAGGTTAAAGGGACAGAGAGTGAGATCACGGGGAGGTTAAAGGGACAGAGAGAGATTACGGATTGGTTAAAGCGACAGAGAGAGATCACGGGGAGGTTAAAGGGACAGAGGGTGAGATCATGGGAATGTTAAAGGGACAGACTGTGAGATCATGGGGAGGTTAAAGGGACAGAGAGTGAGATCACGGGGAGGTTAAAAGGACATAGGGTGAGATCACGGGAATGTTAAAGGGAGAGAGAGTGAGATCACGGGCAGTTTAAAGGGACAGAGAGTGAGATCACGTGGAGGTTAAAGGGACAAAGTGAGATCTCGTCGACGTTAAAGGGACAGAGAGTGAGATCACAGGGAGGTTAAAGGGACGGTGAGTGAGATCACGGGGAGGTGAAAGGGACAGACAATGAGATCACGGGCAGGTTAAATGGACAGAGATTTAGATCACCGGAAGATTAAATGGATAGAGTGAGATCACTGGGACGTTAAAAGGAAAGAGATTGAGATCACGGGGAGGATAAAGGGACAGAGTGAGATCACTGGGACGTTAAAGGGACAGAGATTGAGATCACGGGGAGGTTAAAGGGACAGAGATTGAGATCACGGGGAGGTTAAAGGGACAGAGAGTGAGATCACGGGGAGTTTAAAGGGAAAGAGAGTGAAATCACGGGGAGGTTAAAGGGACAGAGAGTGAGAGCACTGGGACGTTAAAGGGACAGAGATTGAGATCACGGGGAGGTTTAAGTGAAGTTTGAGATCACTGGGTCGTTAATGGGACAGAGATTGAGATCACGCGGAGCTTAAAGGGACGGAGAGTGAGATCACGGGGATGTTAAAGGGTCAGAGAGTGAGATCAGAGGTAGGTCAACTGGACAATGAGTGAGATTACGGGAGGTTAAAAGGTCAGAGAGAGAGATCACGGGGAGGTTAAAGGGACAGAGAGTGAGAACACGGGGAGTTTAAAGGGAAAGACAGTGATCACTCGGAGATTAAATGGACAGAGAGTGACATCACGTGGACGTTAAAGGGACAGAGAGTGAGATCACGGGGAAGTAAAAGGGACAGAGAGTGAGATCACGGGGAGGTTAATGGGACAGAGACTGAGATCACGGGGAGGTTAAAGGGGCAGAGACTGAGATCACGGGGAGGTTAAAGGGGCAGAGTGATACATCAGGGAGGTTAAAGGGACAGGGAGTGAGATCGCTGGGAAGTCAAAGAGACAGAGATTTAGATCACGGGGAGCTTAACGGGACAGAGAGTGAAATCACGGGCAGGTTAAAGCGACAGAGACAGATCACGATGAGGTTAATGGGACAGAGAGTGAGATCATGTGGAGGTTAAAGGGACAGACAGTCAGATCACGGGGAGGTTAAAGTTACAGAGAATGAGATCACGGGGAGTTTAAAGGGACTGAGATTGAGATCACGGGGAGGTTAAATGGACAGAGAATGAGATCACGGGGAGGTTAAAGGGACAGAGAGTGAGATCACAGGGAGGTTAAAGGGACAGAGAGAGATTACGGGATGGTTAAAGGGACAGAGGGTGAGATCACAGGGAGGTTAAAGGGAGAGAGAGTGAGATCACGGGCAGTTTAAAGGGACAGAGAGTGAGATCACGGGGAGGTTAAAGTGACAGAGAGAGATCACGTCGACGTTAACGGGACAGAGAGTGAGATCACAGGGAGGTTAAAGGGACGGTGAGTGAGATCACGGGGAGGTGAAAGGGACAGACAATGAGATCACAGGGAGGTTAAAGGGACAGAGAGTGAGATCACGGGCAGGTTAAATGGACAGAGATTTAGATCACTGGAAGATTAAATGGATATAGTGAGATCACTGGGACGTTAAAAGGAAAGAGATTGAGATCACGGGGAGGATAAAGGGACAGAGTGAGATCACTGGGACGTTAAAGGGACAGAGATTGAGATCACGGAGAGGTTAAAGGGACAGAGATTGAGATCACGGGGAGGTTAAAGGGACAGAGAGTGAGATCACGGGGAGATTAAAGGGAAAGAGAGTGAAATCACGGGGAGGTTAAAGGGACAGAGAGTGAGAGCACTGGGACGTTAAAGGGACAGAGATTGAGATCACTGGGAGGTTTAAGTGAAGAGTGAGATCACGGGGAGGTTAAAGTTACAGAGAATGAGATCACGGGCAGGTTAAAAGGACAGTGATTTTGATCATGGGGACTTCAAAGGGACAGAGAATGATATCACGGATGGGTTAAATGGACAGAGAGTGATATCACGGTGAGCTTAAAGGGACAGAGAGTGAGAACACGGGGATGTTAAAGGGACAGAGAGAGATTACGGGATGGTTAAAGCGACAGAGAGAGATCACGGGCAGGTTAAAGGGACAGAGGGTGAGATCACGGGAATGTTAAAGGGACAGAGAGTGAGATCATGGGGAGGTTAAAGGGACAGAGAGTGATATCATGGGGAGGTTAAATGGACAGAGAGTGATATCACAGGGAGGTTAAAAGGAGAGAGAGTGAGATCACGGGCAGTTTAAAGGGACAGAGAGTTAGATCACGGGCAGGTTAAATGGACAGAGATTTAGATCACTGGAAGATTAAATGGATATAGTGAGATCACTGGGACGTTAAAAGGAAAGAGATTGAGATCACGGGGAGGATAAAGGGACAGAGTGAGATCACTGGGACGTTAAAGGGACAGAGATTGAGATCACGGAGAGGTTAAAGGGACAGAGATTGAGATCACGGGGAGGTTAAAGGGACAGAGAGTGAGATCACGGGGAGATTAAAGGGAGAGAGAGTGAGATCACGGGGAGGTTAATGGGACAGAGAGTGAGATCACGGGGAGGTTAAAGAGACAGAGTGAGATCACGAGGAGGTTAAAGGTACAGAGATTGAGTTCACGGGGTGGTTAAAGGGACAGAGAGTGAGATCACGGGAAGGTTAAAGGGACAGAGAGTGAGATTACGGGGAGGTTAAATCGACAGAGAGTGAGATTACGGGGCGATTAATGTGACAGAGAGTGAGATCACGTGGACGTTAAAGGGAAGAGAGTGAGATCACGGGGAAGTTAACGGGACAGAGAGTGAGGTCACGGGGAGGTTAAAGGGACAGAGAGTCAGATCACGGGGAGGTTAATTGGACAGAGAGTGAGATCACGGGGTGGTTAAAGGGACAGAGAGTGAGATCACAGGGAGCTTAAAGGGAGAGAGATTGAGATCACGGGGAGGTTAAAGGGACAGAGTGAGATCACTGGGACGTTAAAGGGACAGAAGTTGAGATCACGGGGAGGTTAAAGGGACAGAGTGAGATCACCGGGACCTTAAAGGAACGGAGAGTGAGATCACGGGGAGGTTATAGGGTTCAGAGAGTGATATCACGATGAGGTTAAAGGGACCGAGAGTGAGATCACGTGGGGGTTAAAGGGACAGTGAGAGATTATGGGGTGGTTAAAGCGACAGAGAGAGATCATGGGGAGGTTAAAGGGACAGAGACAGAGATCACGGGGAGGTTAAAGGGACAGAGATTTTGATCACGGGGAGGTTAACGGGACAGAGAGTGAGATCACGGGCAGGTTAAAGGGACAGAGAGATATTCCGGGGAGGTTAAAGGGACAGAGAGTGAGATCACGGGGAGGTTAAAGGGACAGAGAGTGAGATCTCAGGGAGGTTAAAGGGAAAGAGAGTGAGATCACCGGGAGGTTGAGGGGACAGAGAGTGAGATCACGGGGAGGTTAAAAGGACAGAGAGTGAGATCACAGGGAGGTTAAAGGGAGAGAGAGTGAGATCACGGGGAGTTTAAAGGGACAGAGAGTGAGATCATGGGAAGTTAATGGAACAGAGAGTGAGATCATGGGGAGGTTAAAGGGGCAGAGAATGATTTCACGGTGAGCTTAAAGGGGCAGGGAATGAGAGCACAGGGAAGTTAATTGGACAGAGAGTGAGTTCACGGAAAGTTTAAAGGTACAGAGATTGAGTTCACGGGGTGGTTAAAGGGACAGAGATTAAGATCACGGGGAGGATAACTGGACAGTGATTGCGATCACGGGGAGGTTAATGGACAGAGAGTGAGAGCACGGGGAGGTTAAAGGGACAGAGATTCAGATCACGGGGATTTTAAAGTGAAAGAGAGTGTGATCACGGGGAGGTTAACTGGACAGAGACTGAGATCACGGGTAGGTTAAAGGGACAGAGAGTAAGATTACGGGGAGGATAAAGGGACAGAGAGTGAGATCACGGGGTGGCTAAAGGGACAGGGAGTGAGATCATGGGGAGGCTAAAGGGAAAGAGAGTGAGATCACTGGGAAGTTAAAGGGACAGAGATTTAGATCAAGGGGAGGTTAACGGGACAGAGAGTGAGTTCACGGGGAGGTAAAAGGGACAGAGAGAGATTACTGGGAGGTTAAAGCGACAGAGAGTGAGATCACGGCGAGATTAGTGTGACAGAGAGTGAGATCACGTGAACGTTAAAGGGACAGCGAGTGAGAACACGGGGAAGTTAAAGGGACAGAGAGTGAGATCAAGGCGATGTTAAAGGGACAGAGAGTCAGATCACGGGGAGGTTAATGGGACGGAGAGTGAGATCACGGGCAGGTGATGGGGACAGAGAATGAGATCACAGGGAGGTTAAAGGGACAGAGAGTGAGATCACGGGCAGGTTAAATGGACAGAGATTTTGATCACGGGTAGATTAAATGGATAGAGTGAGATCACTGGGACGTTAAAGGGACAGAGATTGAGATCACGGGGAGGTTAAAGGGACAGAGAGTGAAATCACGGGGAGGTTAAAGGGACAGAGAGTGAGAACACGGGGTGTTTAAAGTGACAGAGAGTGATATCATGGTGAGGTTAAAGGGACCGAGAGTCAGATCACGGGGAGGTTAATGGGACAGTGAGAGATTATGGGGATGGTAAAGCGACAGAGAGAGATCACAGGGATGTTAAAGGGACAGTGTGCTACAGAGTGAGATCTCGGTCAGGTTAAATGGACAGAGATTTACATCATGGGAAGATTAAATCGATAGAGTGAGATTACTGGGACGTTAAAAGGAAAGAGATTGAGACCACGGGGAGGATGAAGGGACAGAGTGAGATCACTGGGACGTTAAAGGGACAGAGATTGAGATCACGGGGAGGTTAAATGGACAGAGAGTGAGATTACTGGGACGTTAAAGAGATAGAGATTGAGATCATGGGGAGGTTAAAGGGACAGAGTGAGATCACTGGGAAGTTAAAGGGACAGAGATTGAGATCATGTGTAGGTTAAAGGGACAGAGAGTGAGATCACAGGTAGGTTAAAGGGACAGAGAGTGAGATCACTGGGTAGTTAAAGGGACAGAGATAGAGATCACGGGGAGGTTAAAGGGACGGAGAGTGATATTACGGTGAGGTTAAAGGGACCGAGAGTGAGATCACGGGGAGGTTAATGGGACAGTGAGAGATTATGGGGATGGTAAAGCGACAGAGAGAGATCACAGGGATGTTAAAGGGACAGTGTGCTACATCAGGGAGATTAAAGGGACATAGAGTGAGATCAATGGGAAGTTAAAGGGACAGAGATTTAGATCACGGGGAGGTTAACGGGACAGAGAGTGAGATCACGTGGAGGTTAAAGGGACAGAGAGTGAAATCACAGGGAGGTTAAAGGAAGAGAGAGTGAGATCGCGGGGAGGTTAAAGGGACAGAGAGTGAGATCACGGGGTGGTTAAAGGGAAAGAGAGTGAGATCACGGGGAATTTAAAGGGACAGAGAGTGAGATCACGAGGAAGTTAAAGGGACAGAGAGTGCGATCACGGGGAGGTTAAAGGGACAGAGAATGAGTTCACGGTGAGCTTAAAGGGACAGGGAATGAGAGCACAGGGAAGTTAATGGGACAGAGTGTGAGATCACGGGAAGTTTAGTGGTACAGAGATTGAGTTCACGGGGGGGTTAAAGGGACAGAGATTGAGATCACGGGGAGGATAACTGGACAGTCAGTGAGATCACGGGGAGGTTAATGGACAGAGAGTAAGAGCACGGGGAGGTTAAAGGGACAGAGATTGAGATCACGGGGAGTTTAAAGTGAAAGAGAGTGATATCACTAGGAAGTTAAAGGGACAGAGATTTAGATCAAGGGGAGGTTAACTGGACAGAGAGTGAGTTCACGGGGAGGTTAAAGGGACAGAGAGAGATTACGGGGAGGTTAAAGCGACAGAGAGTGAGATCACGTGGACAATAAAGGGACAGAGATTGAGATCAAGAGGATGTTAAAGGGACAGAGAGTGAGTCACGGGGAGGTTATAAGGACAGAGAGTGAGATCACAGGTAGGTTACCGGGACAATGAGTGAGATTACGGGGAGGTTAAAGGGACAGAGAGTGAAATCACGGGGAGGTTAAAGGGACATAGTGTGAAATCACGGGGAGGTTAAAGGGACAGAGAGTGAGATCACGGGGAAGTTAAAGGGACAGAGAGTGAGATCACAGGTAGGTTAACGGGACAATGAGTGAGATTACGGGGAGGTTAAATGGTAAGAGAGTGAGCTCACGGGGCAGTAAAGGGACAGAGAGTGATACCACGGTAAGGTAAAAGGGACGGAGAGTGAGAACACAGGGAGTGAAAAGGGAAAGACAGAGATCACTGGGAGATTGAAGGGACAGAGTGTGAGATCACGGGGTGGTTAAAGGGATAGAGAGTGAGATCACTGGGAAGTTAAAGGGACAGAGATGTAGCTCACGGGGAGGTTAACGGGACAGAGAGCGAGATCACGGGGTGGTTAAAGGGACAGAGAGAGATTACGGGGAGGTTAAAGCGCCAGAGAGTGAGATCACAGGGAGGTTAAAGGGAGAGAGATTGAGATCATGGGGAGGGTAATGGGACAGAGAGTGAGATCACGGGGTGTTTAAAGTGATAGAGAGTGAGATCACAGGGAAGTTAAAGGGAGAGTGATTTAGATCGCGGGGAGGTTAACGGGACAGAGAGTGAGATCACAGGGAAGTTAAAGGGACAGAGAGTGAGATCACGAGTAAGTTAAAGGGACAGAGAGTGAGATCACGGGGAAGTTAAAGGGACAGAGAGTGAGATCAAAGGGAGGTTATAGGGACAGAGAGTCAGATCACGGGGAGGTTAATGGGACAGAGATTGAGATAACGGGGAGGTTAAAGGGACAGAGTGAGATCACTGGGACCTTAATGGGACAGAGATTGAGATAACGGGGAGGTTAAAGGGACAGAGTGAGATCACTGGGACCTGAATGGGACAGAGATTGAGATCTCGGGGAGGTTAAAAGGACAGACAGTGAGATCACCGGGAGGTTAAAGGGACAGAGAGTGATATCACGGTGAGGTTAAAGGGACAAAGAGTGAGAACACGGGGAGTTTAAAGGGAAAGACAGAGATTACTGGGTGATTAAAAGACAGAGAGTGAGATCACGGGGAGGTTAAAGGGAGAGTGAGAGATTATGGGGAGGTTAAAGCGACAGAGCGAGATCACGGGGAGGTTAAACGGACAGAGACTGAGATCACGGGGAGGTTAAAGGGACAGAGAGTGAGATCACAGGGAGGTTAAATGGACAGAGAGTGAGATCACGGCAATGTTAAAGGGACAGAGAGTGAGATCACAGGAAGGTTAAATTAACAGAGAGTGAGATCAAGGGGAGGTTAAAGGGACAGGAGAGTGAGATCACGGTGAGTTTAAAGGGACAGAGAGTGAGATCACAGGGAGGTTAAAGGGAGAGAGAGTGAGATCACAGGCATTTTAAAGCGACAGAGAATGAGTTCACGGGGAGCTTAAAGGGAAAGAGAATGAGCGTACGGGGAAGTTAAAGGGACAGAGAGTGAGATCACGGGGAGTTTAAAGTTACAGACATTGAGTTCACGGGGCGGTTAAAGGGACTGAGAGTGAGATCACGGGGAGTTTAAAGGTACAGAGAGTGTGAGCACGGGGAGGATAAAGGGACAGAGATTGAGATCACCAGGAGTTTAAAGTGACAGAGAGTGTGATCACGAGGAGGTTAAAAGGACAGAGAGTGAGATCACGGGAAGGTTAAAGGGACAGAGAGTGAGATTACGGGGAGGTTAAAGGAACAGGGAGTGAGATCACGGGGAGATTAATGTGACAGAGAGTGAGATCACTGGGAAGTTAAAGGGACAGAGATTAAGATCACGGGGAGGTTAATGGGACAGAGAATGAGATCACAGGGAGGTTAAAGCGAGAGAGATTGAGATAATGTGGAGGTTAAAGGGACAGAGAGTGAGATCACAGGGAGGTTAAAGGGACAGAGATTGAGATCACAGGTAGGTTAAAGGGACAGAGAGTGAGATCACTGGGAAGTTAAAGGGACAGAGATTGAGATCACGGCGAGGTTAAAGGGACGGAGCGTGATATCACGGTGAGGTTAAAGGGACCGAGAGTGAGATCACGGGAAGGTTAAAGGGACAGTGAGAGATTATGGGGAGGTTAAAACGACAGAGAGAGATCACAGGGATGTTAAAGGGACAGAGTGCTACATCAGGGAGATTAAAGGGACATAGAGTGAGATCAATGGGAAGTTGAAGGGACAGATATTTAGATCACGGGCAGGTAAAAGGGACAGAGAGAGATTACGGGGAGCTTAAAGGGACAGAGAGTGATTTCACGGGGAGGTTAAAGGGACAGAGAGTGAGAACACGGGGAGGTTAATGGGACAGAGAGTGAGATCAAGTGGAGGTTAAAGGGACAGAGAGTGAGATCACAGGGAGGTTAAAGGGAGAGAGAGTGAGATCGCGGGGAGGTTAAAGGGACAGAGAGTGAGATCACGAGGTGGTTAAAGCGACAGAGAGTGAGATCACAGGGAGGTTAAAGGGAAAGAGAGTGAGATCACGGGGAATTTAAAGGGACATAGAGTGAGATCATGAGGAAGTTAAAGGGACAGAGAGTGAGATCACGGGGAGGTTATAGGGACAAAGAATGAGTTCACGGTGAGCTTAAAGGGACAGGGAATGAGAGCACAGGGAAGTTAATGGGACAGAGTGTGAGATCACGGGAAGTTTAAAGGTACAGAGATTGAGTTCACGGGGGGGTTAAAGGGACAGAGATTGAGATCACGGGGAGGATAACTGGACAGTGAGTGCGATCACGGGGAGGTTAATGGACAGAGAGTGAGAGCACGGGGAGGTTAAAGGGACAGAGATCTAGATCAAGAGGAGGTTAACTGGACAGAGAGTGAGTTCACGGGGAGGTTAGAGGAACAGAGAGAGATTACGGGGAGGTTAAAGCGACAGAGAGTGAGATCACGGGGAGATTAGTGTGACAGAGAGTGAGATCACGTGGACGTTAAAGGGACAGAGAGTGAGATCACGGGGAGGTAAAAGAGACAGAGAGGTAGATCAGGGAGGTTAAAGTGACAGAGAGTGAGATCACGGGGAGGTTAAAGGGACAGAGGATGAGATCACGGGGAGGTTAAAGGTACAGAGAGCTAAATCAGGGAGGCTATAGGGACAGAGATATAGATCACGGGGAGGTTAACGGGACAGAGAGTGAGATCACGGGAAGTTTAAAGGGACAGAGTGAGATCACGGGGAGGTTAAAGGGACAGAGAATGAGATCACGGGGAGGTTAAAGGTACAGAGAGCTAAATCAGGGAGGTTATAGGGACAGAGATATAGATCACGGGGAGGTTAACGGGACAGAGAGTGAGATCACGGGAAGTTTAAAGGGACAGAGAGAGATTACGGGGAGGTGAAAGGGACAGAAAGTGAGATCACGGGGAAGTTAAATGGACAGAGAGTGAGCTCACGGGGAGATTAATGGAACAGAGACTGAGATCAGGGGGAGGTGAAAGAGACAGAGAATGAGATCACGGGGAAGTTAAATGGACAGAGAGTGAGATCATGGGGAGATTAAAGAGACAGAGACTAAGATCGCGGGAAGGTGAAAGGGACAGAGATTGAGATCACGAGAAGCTTAAAGGGACAGAGTGAGATCACTGGGACGTTAAAGGGACAGAGATTGAGATCACGGGGAGGTTAAAGGCACAGAGTTTGAGATCACGGGGAGGTAAAAGGGACAGAGAGTTAGATGACGGGGAATTTAAATGGACAGAGTGAGATTACGGGGAGGTTAAAGGGACAGATGTTGAGATCACGGGGAGGTTAAAGGGACGGGGAGTGATATAACGGGGAGGATAAAGGGACAGAGAGTGAGATCACGGAGAGGTTAAAGGGATAGAGAGTGAGATCACAGGGAGGTAAAAGGGACATAGAGTGAGATCAAGTGGAGGTTAAAGGGACATAGAGTGAGATCACGGGGAGGTTAAAGGGATAGAGAGTGAGATCATGGGGAGGTAAAAGGGACATAGAGTGTGATCACGGGGAGGTTAAAGGGACAGAGAGTGAGATCGCGGGGAGCTTAAAGGGACAGAGATTGAGATCACGGTTAGGTGAAACGGACAGAGAGTGTGATCACGGGGAGGTTAAAGGGACAGAGAGTGAGATCACGAGGAGGTTAAAGGGACAGAGAGTGAGATCACGGGGAGGTTAAAGAGACAGAGAGTGAGATCACGGGGAGGTTAAAGGGACAGAGAGGTAGATCAGGGAGGTTAATGAGACAGAGAGTGAGATCACGGGGAGGTTAACGGGACAGAGAGTGAGATCACGGGAAGTTTAAAGGGACAGTGAGAGATCACGGGGAGGTGAAAGGGACAGAAAGTGAGATCACGGGGAGGTTAAATGGACAGAGAGTGAGATCATGGAGAGATTAAAGGGACTGAGAGTGAGATCACGGGGAGGTTAATGGGACAGAGACTGAGATCACGGGGAGGTTAAAGGGACAGAGAGTGATATCACGGGGAGGTTTAAGGAATAGAGAGTGAGATCACGGAAAAGTTAAAGGGACAGAGAGTGAGATCAGGGGAAGGTTAATGGGTCAAAGAATGAGTTCATGGGGAGGTTAAAGGGACAGAGAGTGAGATCTCGGGTATTTAAAAGGGAAAGAGAGTGAGATCACGGGGAGTTTAAAGGGACAGTAAATGAGATCACGGGCAGGTTAAAGGGACAGAGATTGAGATCACTGGAGGATTAAAGAGAAAGGGTGAGATCACGGGGAGGTTAAATGGACAGTCAGCGAGATCACGGAGAGGTTAAAGGGACAGTGAGTGAGATCAATGGGAGGTTAAAGGGACAGAGAGTAAGATCACGGGGAGGTGAAAGGGACAGAGAGTGAGATCACTGGGAGGTTAAAGAGACAGAGATTGAGATCACGGGGAGTTTAAAGGTACAGAGAGGTAGATCAGGGAGGTTAAAGGGATAGAGAGTGAGATCACGGGGAGGTTAAAGGGACAGAGACTGAGATCACGGGGAGGTTAAAGGTACAGAGACCTAATTCAGGGAGGTTATAGGGACAGAGATATAGATCACGGGGAGGTTAACGGGACAGAGATTGAGATCAGGGGAAGTTTAGAGGGACAGAGTGAGATTACGGGGAGGTGAAAGGGACAGAAAGTGAGATCACGGGGAAGTTAAATGGACAGAGAGTGTGATCATGGGGAGATTAAAAGGACAGAGACTGAGATCACGGGGAGGTGAAAGGGACAGAGATTGAGATCACGAGAAGATTAAAGGGACAGAATGAGATCACTGGGACTTTAATGGGACAGAGTTTGAGATCACGGGGAGGTTAAAGGCACAGAGATTGAGATCACGGGGAGGTAAAAGGGACAGAGAGTGAGATCACCAGGAGGTTAAAGGGACAGAGGGTGAGCTCACGGGGCGGTTAAAGGGACAGAGAGTGAGATGACGGGGAGTTTAAATGGACAGAGAAAGATTACGGGGTGGTTAAAGGGACAGAGGTTGAGATCACGGGGAGGTTTAAGGGACGGGGAGTGATATCACGGGGAGATTAAAGGGACATAGAGTGAGATCACGGGGAGGTTAAAGGGATAGAGAGTGCGATCACGGGGAGGTAAAAGGGACATAGAGTGAGATCACCGGGAGGTTAAAGGGACAGAGAGTGAGATCACCGGGAGGTTAAAGGGACAATGTCAGATCAGGGAGGTAGTTAAAGGGGCAGAAATTGAGATCAGGGACAGTTAATGGGACAGGGAGTGTGATCACGGGGAGATTAAAGGGACAGATAGTGAGATGACGGGGAGGTTTTAGGGACATAGAGTGAGATCACGGGGAAGTTAAAGGGACAGAGAGTGAGATCAGTGACAGTTAAAGGGACAGAGATTGAGATGAGGGACAGTTAAAGGGACAGTGTCAGAACAGGGAGGTAGTTAAAGGGGCAGAAATTGAGATCTGGGACAGTTAATGGGACAGAGAGTGAGATCACGGGGGAGGTTAAAGGGACAGAGTGTGAGATCACGGGGAGATTAAAGGGACAGAGACTAAGATCAGGGGAGGCGAAAGGGACAGAGATTGAGATCACGAGAAGATTAAAGGGACAGAGTGAGATCACTGGGACGTTAATGGGACTGAGATTGAGATCACGGGGAGGTAAAAGGGACAGAGAGTGAGATTACGGGGAGGTTAAAGGGACAGAGAGTGAGCTCACGGGGCGGTTAAAGGGACAATGTCAGATCAGGGAGGTAGCTAAAGGGGCAGAAATTGAGATCAGGGACAGTTAATGTGACAGGGAGTGTGATCACGGGGAGATTAAATGGACAGATAGTGAGATGACGGGGAGGTTTAAGGGACAGAGAGTGATCACGGGGAGGTTTAAGGGACATAGAGTGAGATCACGGGGAAGTTAAAGGGACAGAGAGTGAGATCAGGGACAGTTAAAGGGACAGAGATTGAGATGAGGGACAGTTAAAGGGACAGTGTCAGATCAGGGAGGTAGTTAAAGGGGCAGAAATTGAGATCTGGGACAGTTAATGGGACAGAGAGTGAGATCACGGGGGAGGTTAAAGGGACAGAGAGTGAGATCACGAGGGAGGTTTAAGGGTCAGAGAGTGAGATCACGGGGACGTTAAAGGAACAGAGAGTGAGATCACGGGGAGGTTAAAGGGACAGAGATTGAGATCACGGGGAGGTTAAAGGGATAGAGAGTATGATCACGGGGAGTTTAAAGCGACAGAGAGTGAGATCAGGGGAGGTTACAGGGACAGAGAATGAGATAACGGGGAGGTTAAATGGACAGAGATTGAGATCACGTGGAGGTTAAAGGGACAGAGAATGAGACCACGGGCAGGTTAGAGGGACAGAGATTGAGATCACGGGAAGATAAAAGAGACAGGGTGAGATCACGGGGATGTTAAAGGGACAGAGAGTGATATCATCGGGGACAGTTAAATGGACAGAGAGTGAGATTAGGCCATTAGTTAAAGGGACAGAGAGTGAGATCGGGGAACAGTTTAAGGGACAGAAAGTGAGATCAGAGGGACAGTTAAAGGGATAGAGAGTGCGATCACGAGGAGGTTAAAGGGACAGGGAGTGTGATCACGGGGAGGTTAAAGGGACAGGGAGTGTGATCACGGGGAGGTTAAAGGGACAGAGAATGAGATAACGGGGAGGTTAAATGGACAGAGATTGAGATCACGTGGAGGTTAAAGGGACAGAGAATGAGACCACGGGCAGGTTAGAGGGACAGAGATTGAGATCACGGGAAGATAAAAGAGACAGGGTGAGATCACGGGGATGTTAAAGGGACAGAGAGTGAGATCAAGGGGAGGTTAAAGGGACAGTGAGTGAGATCAGGGAGAGGTTAAAGGGACAGTGAGTGAGATCACGAGTAGGTTTAAGGGATAGGGAGTGAGATCACGGGAATGTTAAAGGGACAGTGAGTGAGATCAAGGGGAAGTTAAAGGGACAGAGTGAGATCACGGGGAGGTTAAAGGGTCCGAGAGTGAGATCACGGGCAGGTTAAAGGGACAGAAATTGAGATCAAGGGGAGTTTAAAGTGACTGAGAGTGAGATCACGGGGAGGTCAAAGGACAGAGAGTCAGATCATGGGGTGGTTAAAGCGACAGAGAGTGAGATCAAGGAAATTTAAAGGGACAGAGATTGAGATCACGGCGAGGTTAAACGGACAGAGAGTGAGATCACGGTGAGGCTAAAGGGACAGAGAGGTAGATCAGGGAGGTTATAGGGACAGAAATTTAGATCACGGGGAGGTTAATGGGACACAGATTGAGATCACGGGGAGGTTAATGTGACAGAGACTGAGATCATGGGGAGGTTAAAGGGACAGAGAGTTAAATCAGGGAGGTTATAGGGACAGAAATTTAGATCACGGGGAGGTTAATGGGACAGAGAGTGAGATCACATGGACGTTAAACGGACAGAGAGTGAGATCACGGGGAAGTTAAAGCGACAGATATTGAGATGACGGGGAGATTAAAGGGACAGAGAGTGAGATCACGGGGAGGTTAATGGGACAGAGAGTGAGACCACGGGGAGTTTAAAGGGACAGAGAGTGAGATCAGGGGGATGTTAAAGGGACAATGTCCGATCAGGGAGGTAGTTAAAGGGTCAGAAATTGAGATCAGGCACAGTTAATGGGACAGGGAGTGTGATCATGTGGAGATTAAAGAGACAGATAGTGAGATGACGGGGAGGTTAAAGGGACAGAGAGTGAGATCAGTGGCAGTTAAAGGTACAGAGAGTGAGATCAGAGGGACAGTTAAAGGGACAGTGTCAGATCAGGGAGGTAGTTAAAGGGGCAGAAATTGAGATCAGGGACAGTTAATGGGACAAAGATTGAGATCACGGGGGAGGTTAAAGGGACAGAGACTGAGATCAGGTGTAGGTTACAGGGAAAGAGAGTGAGATGATGGGAGGTTAATGGGACAGAGAGTGAGATCTCGGATATGTTAAAGGGACAGAGTGTGAGATCACGTGGAGGTTAAAGGGAAAGAGAGTGAGATCACGGGGAGGTTAAAGGGACAGAGATGAGTTCACGGGGAGGTTAAAGGGACGGAGAATGAGATGACCTGGAGTTTAAAGGGACGGAGAGTGAGATCACGGGGATTTTAAAGGGATGGAGAGTGAGATCACGGGCAGGTATAAGGAACAGAGAGTGAGAACACGGGGAGGGTAAAGGGACAGAGGGTGAGATGACAGGGAGGTTAAAGGGACAGATTGTGAGATCACGGGGAGATTAAAGGTACAGAGAGTGAAATCACGGGGAATATAAAGGGACAGTGAGTAAGATCAAGGGGAGGTTAAAGGGACAGGGATTGAGATCATGGGGAGGTTAAAGGGGCAGAGAGTGATATCACGGGTAGGTTTAAGGGAGAGGGAGTGAGATCTCGGGAAAGTTAAAGGGACAGAGAGTGAGATCACGGGGAGGTTAAAGGGACAGAGAGAGATTACGGGGAGGTTAAAGGGACAGAGAGTGAGATCACGTGGACGTGAAAGGGACAGAGAATGAGATGACAGGGAGGTTAAAGGGACAGAGAGAGATTACGGGGAGGTTAAAGGGACAGAGAGTGAGATCACGTTGAAGTTAAAGGTACAGAGAGTGAGATCACGTGGACGTTAAAGGGACAGAGAGGGAGACCACGTGGACGTTAAAGGGAAAGAGGGTGAGATCACGTGGACGTTAAAGAGACAGAGAGTGAGATCACGTGGACGTTAAAGGGACAGAGAGAGAGATCACGGGGAGGATAAAGGGACAGAGATTGAGATCACTGGGAGGTTAAAGGGACACAGAGTGAGATCACGGGGAGATTAATAGGACAGAGTGTGAGATCACGTGGTGGTTAAAGGGACAGAGTGTTAGATGACGGGGAGGTTAAATGGACAGAGAGTGAGATTACGGGGAGGTTAAAGGGACAGAGAGTGAGATCACGGGATGGTTAAAGGGACAGGAAGTGATATCGGGGGAGGTTTAAGGGATGGAGAGTGAGATCTCGGGCAAGTTAAAGGGAAAGAGATTGAGATCAGGGGGAGGTTAATGGGAGAGAGAGAGAGATCACGGGAGGTTAAAGGGAGCGAGAATGAAATCACAGGGAGGTTAAAGGGACAGAGAGTGAGATCACGGGGAGGTTAAAGGGAAAGAGAGTGAAATCACAGGGAGGTTTAAGGGATAGGGAGTGAGATCACGGGGCGGTTAAAGGGACAGTGAGTGAGATCAAGGGGAATTAAAGGGACTGAGTGAGATCACGGGGAGGTTAAGGGGACAGAGAGTGAGATCTCGGGCTTGTTAAAGGGACAGAATGTGAGATCAAGGGGAGTTTAAAGTGACTGAGAGTGAGATCACGGGAATGTTAAAGTGACAGAGTGAGATCACGGGGAGGTCAAAGGGACAGAGAGTGAGATCACGGGGTGGTTAAAGCGACAGAGTGTGAGATCACGGGGAGGTTAATGGGACAGAGTGTGAGATCAGGGAAGTTTAAAGGGACAGAGAGTGATATCACGGGCAGGTTAACGGGACAGAGAGTGAGATCACGTGGAGGATAAATGGACAGAGAATGAGATAACGGGGAGGTTAAATGGACAGAGAGTGAGATCACGGGGAGGTTAAAGGGACAGAGATTCAGATCACGGGGAGGTTAAAGGGACAGAGAGTGATATCATGGGGAGGTTTAAGGGATAGAGAGTGAGATCACGTGTACATTAAAGGGACAGAGAGTGAGATCACTGGGAGGTTAAAGGGACAGAGAGTGAGATCACGTGTACGTTAAAGGGACAGAGAGTGAGATCACGTGGACGTTAAAGGGACAGAGAGTGAGATCACGGGGAAGTTATAGGGACAGAGATTGAGATCACGGGGAGGTTAAAGGGACATAGAGTGAGATCAAGGGGAGGTTAGGGGGACAGCCAGTGAGATCACGGGGAGGTGAAAGGGACAGAGATTGAGATCACGGGAAGATTAAAGGGACAGAGTGAGATCACTGGGACGTTAAAGGAACAGAGAGTTATATCACGGGGAGGTTAAAGGCACAGAGATTGAGATCATGGGGAGGTAAAAGGGACAGAGAGTGAGATCACGGTGAGGTTAAAGGGACAGAGAGTGAGATCACGGGGTGGTTAAAGGGACAGAGTGTTAGATGACGGGAAGGTTAAATCGACAGAGAGTGAGATTACGGGGACGTTAAAGGGACAGAGAGAGAGATCACGGGGAAGTTATAGGGACAGAGATTGAGATCACGGGGAGGTTAAAGGGACAGAGATTGAGATCACTGGGAGGTTAAAGGGACACAGAGTGAGATCACGGGGAGATTAATAGGACAGAGTGTGAGATCACGTGGTGGTTAAAGGGACAGAGTGTTAGATGACGGGGAGGTTAAATGGACAGAGAGTGAGATTACGGGGAGGTTAAAGGGACAGAGAGTGAGATCACGGGATGGTTAAAGGGACAGGGAGTGATATCAGGGGAGGTTTAAGGGATGGAGAGTGAGATCTCGGGCAAGTTAAAGGGAAAGAGATTGAGATCAGGGGGAGGTTAATGGGAGAGAGAGTGAGATCATGGGAGGTTAAAGGGAGCGAGAATGAAATCACAGGGAGGTTAAAGGGACAGAGAATGAGATCACGGGGAGGTTAAAGGGACAGAGAGTGAAATCACAGGGAGGTTTAAGGGATAGGGAGTGAGATCACGGGGAGGTTAAAGGGACAGTGAGTGAGATCAAGGGGAATTATAGGGACTGAGTGAGATCACGGGGAGGTTAAGGGGACAGAGAGTGAGATCTCGGGCTTGTTAAAGGGACAGAATGTGAGATCAAGAGGAGTTTAAAGTGACTGAGAGTGAGATCACGGGAATGTTAAAGTGACAGAGTGAGATCACGGGGAGGTCAAAGGGACAGAGAGTGAGATCACGGGGTGGTTAAAGCGACAGAGTGTGAGATCACGGGGAGGTTAATGGGACAGAGTGTGAGATCAGGGAAGTTTAAAGGGACAGAGAGTGATATCACGGGCAGGTTAACGGGACAGAGAGTGAGATCACGTGGAGGATAAATGGACAGAGAATGAGATAACGGGGAGGTTAAATGGACAGAGAGTGAGATCACGTGTACGTTAAAGGGACAGAGAGTGAGATCACGGGGAGGTTAAAGGGACAGAGAGTGAGATCACGTGTACGTTAAAGGGACAGAGAGTGAGATCACGGGGAGGTTAAAGGGACAGAGAGTGAGATCATGTGTACGTTAAAGGGACAGAGAATGAGATCACGTGGACGTTAAAGGAACAGAGAGTGAGATCACGGGGAAGTTATAGGGACAGAGATTGAGATCACGGGGAGGTTAAAGGGACATAGAGTGAGATCAAGGGGAGGTTAGGGGGACAGCCAGTGAGATCACGGGGAGGTGAAAGGGACAGAGATTGAGATCACAGGAAGATTAAAGGGACAGAGTGAGATCACTGGGACGTTAAAGGAACAGAGAGTTATATCACGGGGAGGTTAAAGGCACAGAGATTGAGATCATGGGGAGGTAAAAGGGACAGAGAGTGAGATCACGGTGAGGTTAAAGGGACAGAGAGTGAGATCACGGGGTGGTTAAAGGGACAGAGTGTTAGATGACGGGGAGGTTAAATCGACAGAGAGTGAGATTACGGGGAGGTTAAAGGGAGAGAGATTGAGATCAAGGGGAGGTTAATGGGACAGAGAGTGAGATCACGGGGAGGTTAAAGGGACAGAGAGTGAGATCACAGGGAGGTTAAAGGGACAGAGAGGTAGATCAGCGAGGTTAAAGGGACACAGATTGAGATCACGGGGAGGTTAATGTGACAGAGAATGAGATCATGGGGAGGTTAAAGGGACAGAGAGCTAAACCAGGGAGGTTATAGGGACAGAAATTTAGATCACGGGGAGGTTAATGGGACAGAGATTGAGATGACGGGGAGATTAAAGGGACAGAGAGTGAGATCACGGGGAGGTTAATGGGAGAGAGAGTGAGATCACGGGGAGGATAAAGGGACAGAGAGTGAGATCACGGGGAGGTTAATGGGAGAGAGAGTGAGATCACGGGGAGGATAAAGGGACAGAGAGTGAGATCACGGGGAGGATAAAGGGACAGAGAGTGAGATCACGGGGAGGTTAATGTGACAGAGAATGAGATCATGGGGAGGTTAAAGGGACAGAGAGCTAAACCAGGGAGGTTATAGGGACAGAAATTTAGATCACGGGGAGGTTAAAGGGACAGAGATTGAGTTCAAGGGGAGGTTAAAGGGACAGAGAGTGAGATCACGGGGAGGTTAAAGGGACAGAGAGTGAGATCACAGGGAGGTTAAAGGGACAGGGTGTGATATCACGGGGAGGTTTAGGGATGGAGAGTGAGATCTCGGGCAAGTTAAAGGGACAGATATTGCAATCAGGGGGAGGATAAAGGGACAGAGAGTGAGATCACGTGGACGTTAAAGGGACAGAGAGTGAGATCACGTGCACGTTAAAGGGACAGTGAGTTCACGTGGACGTTAAAGGGACAGAGAGTGAGATCACGTGTACGTTAAAGAGACAGAGAGTGAGACCACGTAGACGTTAAAGGGACAGAGAGTGAGATCACGTGGACGTTAAAGGGAAAGAGATTGAGATCACGGGAAGATTAAAGGGACAGAGAGTGAGATCACGGGCAGGTTAAAGGGGCAGAGAGTGAGATCACGGGGAGGTTAAAAGGACAGAGAGTGAGATCACGGGAAGGTTAAAGGGACAGGGAGTGAAATCGGGGGAGGTTTATGGGATGGAGAGTGAGATCACGGGCAAGTTAAAGGGACAGAGATTGAGATCATGGGGCGGTTAATGGGAGAGAGAGTGAGATCACGGGGAGGTTAATGGCACAGATAGTGAGATCACGGGGAGGTTAAAGGGACAGAGAGTGAAATCACGGGGAGGTTCAAGGGACAGAGATTGAGATCATGGGGAGGTAAAAGGGACAGAGAGTGATATCACCGGGAGGTTTAAGGGATAGGGAGGGAGATCACGGGGAGGTTAAAGGGACAGTGAGTGAGATCAAGGGGAATTAAAGAGACAGAGTGAGATCACGGGGAGGTTAAAGGGACAGAGAGTGAGATCACAGGGAGGTTAAAGGGACAGAGAGGTAGATCAGCGAGGTTAAAGGGACACAGATTGAGATCACGGGGAGGTTAATGTGACAGAGAATGAGATCATGGGGAGGTTAAATGGACAGAGAGCTAAACCAGGGAGGTTATAGGGACAGAAATTTAGATCACGGGGAGGTTAATGGGACAGAGATTGAGATGACGGGGAGATTAAAGGGACAGAGAGTGAGATCACTGGGAGGTTAATGGGAGAGAGAGTGAGATCACGGGGAGGATAAAGGGACAGAGAGTGAGATCACGGGGAGGTTAATGGGTGAGAGAGTGAGATCACGGGGAGGTTAAAGGGTCAATGTCCGATCAGGGAGGTAGTTAAAGGGTCAGAAATTGAGATCAGGCACAGTTAATGGGACAGGGAGTGTGATCACGTGGAGATTAAAGAGACAGATAGTGAGATCACGGGGAGGTTAATGGGACAGAGAGTGAGATCACATGGACGTTAAAGGGACAGAGAGTGAGATCACGGGGAAGTTAAAGCGACAGAGATTGAGATGACGGGGAGATTAAAGGGACAGACAGTGAGATCACGTGGACGTTAAAGGGACAGAGAGTGAGAACACGTGGACGTTAAAGGGACAGAGATTGAGATCACGGGAAGATTAAAGGGACAGAGTGAGTTCACTGGGAAGTTAAAGGAACAGAGAGTTATATCACGGGGAGGTTAAAGGCACAGAGATTGAGATCACGGGGAGTTAAAAGGGACAGAGAGTGAGATCACGGGGAGGTTAAAGGGACAGAGAGTGAGTTCACGTGGAGGTTAAAAGGACAGAGTGTGAGATCAAGGGGTGGTTAAAGGGACAGACTGTTGGATGACGGGGAGGTTAAAGGGACAGAGATTGAGATCACGGGAAGGTTAAAGGGACAGGGAGTGATATCGATGGAGGTTTAAGGGATGGAGAGTGAGATCTCTGGCAAGCTAATGGGACAGAGATTGAGATGAGGGGGAGGTTAATGGGAGAGAGAGTGAGATCACGGGGAGGTTAATGGCACAGATAGTGAGATCACGGGGAGGTTAAAGGGACAGAGAGTGAGATCACGTGGACGTTAAAGGGAGAGAGAGTGAGATCACGTCGATGTTAAAGGGACAGAGAGTGAGATCACGTGGACGTTAAAGGGACAGAGTGAGATCACTGGGACGTTAAAGGAACAGAGAATAATATCATGGGGAGGTTAAAGGCACAGAAATTGAGATCACGGGGAGGTAAAAGGGACAGAGAGTGAGATCACGGGAAAGTTAAAGGGACAGGGAGTGATATCGGGAGAGGTTTATGGGATGGAGAGTGATATCTCGGGCAAGTTAAAGGGACAGAGATTGAGATCAGGGGGAGGTTAATGGGAGTGAGAGTGAGATCACGGGGAGGTTAAAGGGACAGAGAGTGAAATCACGGGGAGGTTAAAGGGACAGAGATTGAGATCCCGGGGAGGTTAAAGGGACAGAGAGTGAAATCACTGGGAGGTTTAAGGGATAGGGAGTGAGATCACGGGGAGGTTAAAGGGACAGAGAGTGAGATCTCGGGCATGTTAAAGGGAAAGAAAGTGAGATCAAGGGGAGTTTAAAGTGACTGAGAGTGAGATCAAGGGAATGTTAAAGGGACAGAGAGAGAGATCAAGGGAATGTTAAAGGGACAGAGAGTGAGATCACGGGGAGGTCAAAGGGACAGAGAGTGAGATCACGGGGAGGTTAAATGGACAGAGAGTGAGAACACGGGGAGGTTAAAGGGACAGAGATTGAGACCAGGGGAGGTAAAAGGGACAGAGAGAGATTACGGGGAGGTTAAAGGGACAGAGAGAGAGATCACGTGGACGTTAAAGGGACAGAGAGTGAGATCACGGGGAGGATAAAGGGACAGAGAGTGAGATCACGGGGAGGATAAAGGGACAGAGAGTGAGATCACGTGGACATTAAAGGGACAGAGAGTGAGATCAAGGGGAGGTTAAAGGGACAGAGAGTGAGATCACGGGGAGGTGAAAGTGACAGAGATTGAGATCACGGGAAGATTAAAGGGACAGAGTGAGGTCACTGGGATGTCAAAGGAACAGAGAGTTATATCACGGGGAGGTTAAAGGCACAGAGATTAAGATCACGGGGAGGTAAAAGGGACAGAGAGTGAGATCACGGTGAGCTTAAAGGACAGAGAGTGAGATCACGGGGAGGTTAAAGGGAAAGACTGTGAGATCACGGGGTGGTTAAAGGGACAGAGTGTTAGATGACGGGGAGGTTAAATGGACAGAGTAAGATTACGGGGAGGTTAAAGGGACAGAGATTGAGTTCAAGGGGAGGTTAAAGGGACAGAGAGTGAGATCACGGGGAGGTTAAAGGGACAGAGAGTGAGATCACAGGGAGGTTAAAGGGACAGGGTGTGATATCACGGGGAGGTTTAGGGATGGAGAGTGAGATCTCGGGCAAGTTAAAGGGACAGATATTGCAATCAGGGGGAGGATAAAGGGACAGAGAGTGAGATCACGTGGACGTTAAAGGGACAGAGAGTGAGATCACGTGCACGTTAAAGGGACAGTGAGTTCACGTGGACGTTAAAGGGACAGAGAGTGAGATCACGTGTACGTTAAAGAGACAGAGAGTGAGACCACGTAGACGTTAAAGGGACAGAGAGTGAGATCACGTGGACGTTAAAGGGACAGAGATTGAGATCACGGGAAGATTAAAGGGACAGAGTGAGATCACTGGGACGTTAAAGGAACAGAGAGTTATATCACGGGGAGGTAAAAGGGACAGAGAGTGAGATCACGGGCAGGTTAAAGGGGCAGAGAGTGAGATCACGGGGAGGTTAAAAGGACAGAGAGTGAGATCACGGGAAGGTTAAAGGGACAGGGAGTGAAATCGGGGGAGGTTTATGGGATGGAGAGTGAGATCACGGGCAAGTTAAAGGGACAGAGATTGAGATCATGGGGCGGTTAATGGGAGAGAGAGTGAGATCACGGGGAGGTTAATGGCACAGATAGTGAGATCACGGGGAGGTTAAAGGGACTGAGAGTGAAATCACGGGGAGGTTCAAGGGACAGAGATTGAGATCATGGGGAGGTAAAAGGGACAGAGAGTGATATCACCGGGAGGTTTAAGGGATAGGGAGGGAGATCACGGGGAGGTTAAAGGGACAGTGAGTGAGATCAAGGGGAATTAAAGAGACAGAGTGAGATCACGGGGAGGTTAAAGGGACAGAGAGTGAGATCACAGGGAGGTTAAAGGGACAGAGAGGTAGATCAGCGAGGTTAAAGGGACACAGATTGAGATCACGGGGAGGTTAATGTGACAGAGAATGAGATCATGGGGAGGTTAAATGGACAGAGAGCTAAACCAGGGAGGTTATAGGGACAGAAATTTAGATCACGGGGAGGTTAATGGGACAGAGATTGAGATGACGGGGAGATTAAAGGGACAGAGAGTGAGATCACTGGGAGGTTAATGGGAGAGAGAGTGAGATCACGGGGAGGATAAAGGGACAGAGAGTGAGATCACGGGGAGGTTAATGGGAGAGAGAGTGAGATCACGGGGAGGTTAAAGGGTCAATGTCCGATCAGGGAGGTAGTTAAAGGGTCAGAAATTGAGATCAGGCACAGTTAATGGGACAGGGAGTGTGATCACGTGGAGATTAAAGAGACAGATAGTGAGATCACGGGGAGGTTAATGGGACAGAGAGTGAGATCACATGGACGTTAAAGGGACAGAGAGTGAGATCACGGGGAAGTTAAAGCGACAGAGATTGAGATGACGGGGAGATTAAAGGGACAGACAGTGAGATCACGTGGACGTTAAAGGGACAGAGAGTGAGAACACGTGGACGTTAAAGGGACAGAGATTGAGATCACGGGAAGATTAAAGGGACAGAGTGAGTTCACTGGGAAGTTAAAGGAACAGAGAGTTATATCACGGGGAGGTTAAAGGCACAGAGATTGAGATCACGGGGAGTTAAAAGGGACAGAGAGTGAGATCACGGGGAGGTTAAAGGGACAGAGAGTGAGTTCACGTGGAGGTTAAAAGGACAGAGTGTGAGATCAAGGGGTGGTTAAAGGGACAGACTGTTGGATGACGGGGAGGTTAAAGGGACAGAGATTGAGATCACGGGAAGGTTAAAGGGACAGGGAGTGATATCGATGGAGGTTTAAGGGATGGAGAGTGAGATCTCTGGCAAGCTAATGGGACAGAGATTGAGATGAGGGGGAGGTTAATGGGAGAGAGAGTGAGATCACGGGGAGGTTAATGGCACAGATAGTGAGATCACGGGGAGGTTAAAGGGACAGAGAGTGAGATCACGTGGACGTTAAAGGGAGAGAGAGTGAGATCACGTGGACGTTAAAGAGACAGAGAGTGAGATCACGTGGACGTTAAAGGGACAGAGTGAGATCACTGGGACATTAAAGGAACAGAGAATAATATCATGGGGAGGTTAAAGGCACAGAAATTGAGATCACGGGGAGGTAAAAGGGACAGAGAGTGAGATCACGGGAAGGTTAAAGGGACAGGGAGTGATATCGGGAGAGGTTTATGGGATGGAGAGTGATATCTCGGGCAAGTTAAAGGGACAGAGATTGAGATCAGGGGGAGGTTAATGGGAGTGAGAGTGAGATCACGGGGAGGTTAAAGGGACAGAGAGTGAAATCACGGGGAGGTTAAAGGGACAGAGATTGAGATCCCGGGGAGGTTAAAGGGACAGAGAGTGAAATCACTGGGAGGTTTAAGGGATAGGGAGTGAGATCACGGGGAGGTTAAAGGGACAGAGAGTGAGATCTCGGGCATGTTAAAGGGAAAGAAAGTGAGATCAAGGGGAGTTTAAAGTGACTGAGAGTGAGATCAAGGGAATGTTAAAGGGACAGAGAGAGAGATCAAGGGAATGTTAAAGGGACAGAGAGTGAGATCACGGGGAGGTCAAAGGGACAGAGAGTGAGATCACGGGGAGGTTAAATGGACAGAGAGTGAGATCACGGGGAGGTTAAAGGGACAGAGATTGAGACCAGGGGAGGTAAAAGGGACAGAGAGAGATTACGGGGAGGTTAAAGGGACAGAGAGAGAGATCACGTGGACGTTAAAGGGACAGAGAGTGAGATCACGGGGAGGATAAAGGGACAGAGAGTGAGATCACGTGGACATTAAAGGGACAGAGAGTGAGATCAAGGGGAGGTTAAAGGGACAGAGAGTGAGATCACGGGGAGGTGAAAGTGACAGAGATTGAGATCACGGGAAGATTAAAGGGACAGAGTGAGGTCACTGGGATGTTAAAGGAACAGAGAGTTATATCACGGGGAGGTTAAAGGCACAGAGATTAAGATCACGGGGAGGTAAAAGGGACAGAGAGTGAGATCACGGTGAGCTTAAAGGACAGAGAGTGAGATCACGGGGAGGTTAAAGGGAAAGACTGTGAGATCACGGGGTGGTTAAAGGGACAGAGTGTTAGATGACGGGGAGGTTAAATGGACAGAGTAAGATTACGGGGAGGTTAAAGGGACAGAGATTGAGTTCAAGGGGAGGTTAAAGGGACAGAGAGTGAGATCACGGGGAGGTTAAAGGGACAGAGAGTGAGATCACAGGGAGGTTAAAGGGACAGGGTGTGATATCACGGGGAGGTTTAGGGATGGAGAGTGAGATCTCGGGCAAGTTAAAGGGACAGATATTGCAATCAGGGGGAGGATAAAGGGACAGAGAGTGAGATCACGTGGACGTTAAAGGGACAGAGAGTGAGATCACGTGCACGTTAAAGGGACAGTGAGTTCACGTGGACGTTAAAGGGACAGAGAGTGAGATCACGTGTACGTTAAAGAGACAGAGAGTGAGACCACGTAGACGTTAAAGGGACAGAGAGTGAGATCACGTGGACGTTAAAGGGACAGAGATTGAGATCACGGGAAGATTAAAGGGACAGAGTGAGATCACTGGGACGTTAAAGGAACAGAGAGTTATATCACGGGGAGGTAAAAGGGACAGAGAGTGAGATCACGGGCAGGTTAAAGGGGCAGAGAGTGAGATCACGGGGAGGTTAAAAGGACAGAGAGTGAGATCACGGGAAGGTTAAAGGGACAGGGAGTGAAATCGGGGGAGGTTTATGGGATGGAGAGTGAGATCACGGGCAAGTTAAAGGGACAGAGATTGAGATCATGGGGCGGTTAATGGGAGAGAGAGTGAGATCACGGGGAGGTTAATGGCACAGATAGTGAGATCACGGGGAGGTTAAAGGGACAGAGAGTGAAATCACGGGGAGGTTCAAGGGACAGAGATTGAGATCATGGGGAGGTAAAAGGGACAGAGAGTGATATCACCGGGAGGTTTAAGGGATAGGGAGGGAGATCACGGGGAGGTTAAAGGGACAGTGAGTGAGATCAAGGGGAATTAAAGAGACAGAGTGAGATCACGGGGAGGTTAAAGGGACAGAGAGTGAGATCTCGGGCATGTTAAAGGGACAGAAAGTGAGATCAAGGGGAGTTTAAAGTGACTGAGAGTGAGATCACGGGAATGTTAAAGGGACAGAGAGTGAGATCACGGGCAGGTGAAAGGGACAGAGAGTGAGATCACGAGGATGTTAACGGTACAGAGAGACAGATCACGGGGAGGTTAAATGGACAGAGAATGAGATAACGGGGAAATAAATGGACAGAGAGTGAGATCACTGGGAGGATAAAGGGACAGAGATTGAGATCACGGGGAGGTTAAAGGGACAGAGAGAGATATCATGGGGAGGTTTAAGAGATAGAGAGTGAGATCACGGGAAAGTGAATGGGACAGACTGCGAGATCAGGGGGAGGTTAAAGGGACAGAGAGTGAGATCTCGGGTATGTTAAAGGGACAGAGAGTGAGATCACGGGGAGGTTAAAGGGACAGAGAGTGAGATCTCGGGTATGTTAAAGGGACAGAGAGTGAGATCACGGGGATGTTAAAGGGACAGAGAATGAGATCACGGGGAGATAAAAGAGACAGGGTGAGATCACGGGTATGATAAAGGGACAGAGAGTGAGATCACGAGGATGTTAAAGGGACAGAGAGTGAGATCACGGGGAGGGTAAAGGGACAGTGAGAGAGATCATGGAGAGGTTAAAGGGACAGAGAGTTAGATCAATGGGAGGTTGAAGGGAAAGAGAGTGATATCACGGTGAGTCTTAAGGCATAGAGGGTGAGATCACAGGAAGGATAAAGGGACATAGAGTGAGATCACGGGGATGTTAAAGGTACAAAGAGTGAGATCACGGGGAGGTGAAAGGGACTGAAATTGAGATCACGGGGAGGTTAAAGGGACAGAGAGTGAGATCACGGGGAGGTTAAAGTGACAGAGAGTGAGATCACGGGAAGGTTAGAGGGACAGGGAGTGATATCGGGGGAGGTTTAAGGGATGGAGAGTGAGATCTCGGGCAAGTTAAAGGGACAGAGATTGAGATCAGGGGGAGGTTAATGGGAGAGAGAGTGAGATCACGGGGAGGTTAAAGGGACAGAGAGTGAGATCACGGGGATGTTAAAGGGACAGAGAGTGAGATCACGGGGAGGTTAAAGGGACAGTGAGTGAGATCATGGAGAGGTTAAAGGGACAGAGAGTGAGATCAATGGGAGGTTGAAGGGAAAGAGAGTGATATCACGGGGAGGCTTAAGGCATCGAGGGTGAAATCACGGGAAGGATAAAGGGACATAGAGTGAGATCACGGGGATGTTAAAGGTACAAAGAGTGAGATCACGGGGAGGTGAAAGGGACAGAGATTGAGATCACGGGGAGGTTAAAGGGACAGTGAGTGAGATCACAGGGAGGTTAAAGGGACAGAGGGGTAGATCAGGGAGGTTATAGGGACAGAGATTTTGATCACGGGGAGGTTAACGGGACAGGGAATGTGATCACGGGGAGGTTAAAGTACAGAGAGTGAGATCACGGGAAGGTTAAATGGACAGACAGTGCGATCACGGGGAGGTAAAAGGGACAGGGAGTGTGATCACGGGGAGGTTAAAGGGACAGAGAGTGAGATCACGGGGAGGTTAAAGGGACAGAGAGTGATATCACGGGGAGGTTAAAGGGACAGAGAGTGATATCATGGGGAAGTTAAAGGGACAGAGAGTGAGATCACGGGCAGGTTAAAGGGACAGAGAGTGATATCACGGGGAGGTTAAAGGGACAGAGAGTGATATCACGGGGAGGTTAAAGGGACAGAGAGTGAGATCAAGGGTATAGTTAAATTGAAAGAGAGTTAGATTAGGGCATTAGTTTAAGGGGCAGAGAGTGAGATCGGGGGACAGTTTAAGGGACAGAAAGTGAGATCAGGGGGTTACTTAAAGCGACAGAGGGTGAGATCACGAACAGTTATAGGGACAGAGATTGAGATCTGGGAGAATTAAAGGGACAGAGAGTGAGATCAAAGAGTTAGTTAAAGGGAGAGTGAGTGAGATCAGGGACAGATAAAGGAAAAGAGATTGAGATCAGGGACAGTTAAAGGGTCAGAGAGTGAGATTAGGGAGACAGTTCAAGGGACAGAGATTGAGATCACGGGGAGGTTAAAGGGACAGAGAATGAGATCACGGGCAGGTTAGCGGGACAGAGATTGAGATCACGGGAAGATAAAAGAGACAGGGTGAGATCACGGGGATGTTAAAGGGACAGAGAGTGAAATCACGGGGATGTTAAAGGGACAGTGAGTGAGATCACGGAGAGGTTAAAGCGACAGAGAGTGAGATCAATGGGAGGTTAAAGGTACAGAGAGTGATATCACGGGGAGGTTTAAGGGATAGGGAGTGAGATCACGGGAATGTTAAAGGGACAGTGAGTGAGATCAAGGGGAAGTTTAAGGGACAGAGTAAGATCACGGGGAGGTTAAAGGGACCGAGTGTGAGATCACGAGCAGGTTAAAGGGACAGAAAGTGAGATCAAGGGGAGTTTAAAGTGACTGAGAGTGAGATCACGGGAAGGTCAAAGGACAGAGAGTGAGATCATGGGGTGGTTAAAGCGACAGAGTGTGAGATCACGGGGAGATTAAAGGGACAGAGAGTGAGATCAGGGAAGTTTAAAGGGACAGAGAGTGAGATCACGGGGAGGTTAAATGAACAGAGAGTGAGATCACGGAGAGGTTAAAGGGACAGAGAGTGAGATTAATGGGAGGTAAAAGGGACAGAGAGTGAGATCACGGGGAGTTGAAAGGGACAGAGAGTGAGATCACGGGGAGGTGAAAGGGACAGAGAGTGAGATCATGGGTAGGTTAAAGGGACAGAGAGTGAGATCACGGGGAGATTAAAGGGACAGAGAGGTAGATCAGCGAGGTTCAAGGGACACAGATTGAGATCACGGGGAGGTTAATGTGACAGAAAATGAGATCATGGGGAGGTTAAAGGGACAGAGAGCTAAACCAGGGAGGTTATAGGGACAGAAATTTAGATCACGGGGAGGTTAATAGGACAGAGAGTGAGATCACATGGACATTAAAGGGACAGAGAGTGAGATCAGGGGGAAGTTAAAGCGACAGAGATTGAGATGACGGGGAGATTAAAGGGACAGAGAGTGAGATCACGGGGAGGTTAATGGGAGAGAGAGTGAGATCACGGGGAGGATAAAGGGACAGAGAGTGAGATCACGGGGAGGTTAAAGAGACAATGTCCGATCAGGGAGGTAGTTAAAGGGTCAGAAATTGAGATCAGGCACAGTTATTGGGACAGGGAGTGTGATCATGTGGAGATTAAAGAGACAGATAGTGAGATGACGGGGAGGTTTAAGGGACAGAGAGTGAGATCACGGGGAATTTAAAGGCACAGAGAATGTGATCATGGGGAGGCTAAAGGGACAGAGAGTGAGATCACGGGGAAGTTAAAGGGACAGAGAGTGAGATCACGGGGAGGTTAAAGGGACAGAGAGTGAGATCAGCGGCAGTTAAAGGTACAGAGAGTGAGATCAGAGGGACAGTTAAAGGGACAGTGTCAGTTCAGGGAGGTAGTTAAAGGGCAGAAATTGAGATCAGGGACAGTTAATGGGACAAAGATTGAGATCACGGGGGAGGTTAAAGGGACAGAGAGATAGATCAGGTGTAGGTTAATGGGAAAGAGAGTGAGATGACGGGGAGGTTAAAGTTACAGAGAGTGAGATCTCGTGTAAGTTAAAGGGACAGAGAGTGAGATCACGGGGAGGTTAAAGGGACAGAGAGTGAGATCAGTGGCAGTTAAAGGTACAGAGAGTGAGATCAGAGGGACAGTTAAAGGGACAGTGTCAGTTCAGGGAGGTAGTTAAAGGGCAGAAATTGAGATCAGGGACAGTTAATGGGACAAAGATTGAGATCACGGGGGAGGTTAAAGGGACAGAGAGTGAGATCAGGTGTAGGTTAATGGGAAAGAGAGTGAGATGACGGGGAGGTTAAAGTTACAGAGAATGAGATCTCGTGTATGTTAAAGGGACAGAGAGTGAGATCACGTGGAGGTTAAAGGGATAGAGAGTGAGATCACGGGGAGGTTAAAGTGAGAGAGAATGAGTTCACGGGGAGGTTAAAGGGACGGAGAATGAGATGAACTGGAGGTTAAAAGGACGGAGAGTGAGATCACGGGGATTTTAAAGGGATGGAGAGTGAGATCACGGGCAAGTATAAGGGACAGAGAGTGAGATCACGGGGAGTGTAAAGGGACAGTGAGTGAGAATACGGGGTGGTTAAAGGGACAGAAAGTGAGATCAGGGGAGGTTAAAGGGGATGAGAGTGAGATGAAGGGGAGGTTAAAGGGACAGAGTGTGAGATAACGGGAGATTAAAGGGACAGAGAGTGAGATCACGGGGAGGTTAAAGGGGCAGAGTGTGAGATAACGGGGAGGTTAAAGGGACAGAGAGTGAGATCAGGGAAGTTTAAAGGGACAGAGAGTGAGATCACGGGGAGGTTAAATGAACAGAGAGTGAGATCACGGAGAGGTTAAAGGGACAGAGAGTGAAATCACGGGGAGGTTAAAGGGACAGTGAGTGAGATCATGGAGAGGTTAAAGGGACAGAGATTGAGATCAACGGGAGGTTAAAGGGACAGAGATTGAGATCAACGGGAGGTTGAAGGGACAGAGAGTGAAATCACGGGGAGGTTTAAGGGATAGTGAGTAAGATTACGGGAAAGTTAAAGGGACAGAGAGTGAGATCACGGGGAGGTTAAAGGGACAGAGTGAGATCTCGGGGAGTTTAAAGGGACCGAGAGTGAGATCACGGGCAGGTTAAAGGGACAGAAAGTGAGATCAAGGGGAGTTTAAAGTGACTGAGAGTGAGATCACGGGGAGGTCAAAGGACAGAGAGTGAGATCACGGTCAGGTTAAATGGACAGAGAATGAGATCACGGAGAGGTTAAAAGGACAGATAGTGAGATCACGGGGAGGTTAAATGGACTGAGAGTGAGATCACGGAGAGGTTAAAGGGACAGAGAGTGAGGTCAATGGGAGGTTTAAGGGACAGAGAGTGAGATCACGGGGAGGTTAAATGGTCAGAGAGTGATTTCACCGAGAGTTTAAAGGGACAGAGAGTGAGATCACGGGGAGGTTAAAGGGACAGAGAGGTAGATCAGGGAAATTATAAGGACAGAGATTTAGATCACGGGGAGGTTAACGGGACAGGGAGTGTGATCACGGGGAGGTTAAAGGGACAGAGAGTGAGATCACGGGAGTTTAAAGGGACAGAGAGTGAGATCACGGGGAGTTTAAAGGGACAGAGAGTGAGATCAGAGGGACAGTTAAAGGGACAATGTCAGATCAGGGAGGTAGTTAAAGGGGCAGAAATTGAGATCAGGGACAGTTAATGCGACAGGGAGTGAGATCACGAGGAGATTAAGGGGACAGATAGTGAGATGACAGGGATGTTTAAGGGACACAGGGTGAGATCACGGGCAATTTAAAGGCACAGAGAGTGTGATCATGAGGAGGTTAAAGGGACAGAGAGTGAGATCACGGGGAAGTTAAAGGGACAGAGAGTGAGATCACGGGGAGGTTAAAGGGACAGAGTGAGAGATCAGGGACAGTTAAAGGTACAGAGAGTGAGATCAGAGGGACAGTTAAAGGGACAGTGTAAGATAAGGGAGGTAGTTAAAGGGGCAGAATTTGAGATCAGGGACAGTCAATGGGACAAAGATTGAGATCACGGGGGAGGTTAAAGGGACAGAGAGTGAGATCAGGGGTAGGTTAATGGGACAGAGTGTGAGATGACGGGGAGGTTAAAGGGACAGAGAGTGAGATCTCGGGTATGTTAAAGGGACAGAGAGTGAGATCACGTGGAGGTAAAAGGGACAGAGAGTGAGATCACGGGGAGGTTAAAGGGACAGAGAATGAGATCACGGGGAGGTTAAAGGGACAGAGAATGAGATGACGGGGATTTTAAAGGGACGGAGAGTGGGATCACGGGCAGGTTAAAGGGACAGAGAGTTAGATTAAGGGGAGGGTAAAGGGACAGAGAGTGAGAATACGGGGTGGTTAAAGGGACAGAGAGTGAGATCACGGGGAGGTTTAAAAGGTAAGGAGTGAGATGACTGGAAAGTTAAAGGGACAGAGAGTGAGATCACTGGGAGCTTAAAGAGACAGAGAGAGATTACGGGGAGGTTAAAGGGACAGAGAGTGAGATCACGTGGACGTTAAAGGGACAGAGAGTGAGATCACGTAGACGTTAAAGGGACAGAGAGTGAGATCACGTGGACATTAATGGGACAGAGAGTGAGATCACGGGGAGGTAAAAGGGACAGAGAGTGAGATCACGTGGATGTTAAAGGGACAGAGATTGAGATCACGGGAAGATTAAAGGGACAGAGTGTGAGATCACGGGATGGTTAAAGGGACAGAGTGTGAGATGACGGGGAGGTTAAATGGGCAGAGAGTGAGATCACGGGGAGGTTAAAGGGACAGAGAATGAAATCACGGGCAGGTTAGAGGGACAGAGATTGAGATCACGGGATGATAAAAGAGACAGGGTGAGATCACGGGGATGTTAAAGGGACAGAGAGTGAGATCACTGGGATGTTAATGGGACAGAGAGTGAGATCACGGGGAGGTTAAAGGGACAGAGATTGAGATCACGGGGAGATTAAAGGGACTGAGAGTGATATCATGGGAAGGTTTAAGGGATAGAGAGTGAGATCACGGGAAAGTTAAAGGGACAGAGTGTGAGATCAGGGGGAGGTTAAAGGGACAGAGAGTGAGATCTCGGGTATGTTAAAGGGACAGAGAGTGAGATCACGGGGAGGTTAAAGTGACAGAGAATGAAATCACGGGCAGGTTAGAGGGACAGAGATTGAGATCACGGGATGATAAAAGAGACAGGGTGAGATCACGGGGATGTTAAAGGGACAGAGAGTGAGATCACTGGGATGTTAAAGGGACAGAGAGTGAGATCACGGGGAGGTTTAAGGGACAGTCAGTGAGATCATGGAGAGTTTAAAGGGACAGAGATTGAGAGCAATGGGAGGTTGAAGTGACAGAGAGTGATAACACGGGGAGGTTTAAGGGATAGGGAGTGAGATCACGGGAAAGTTAAAGGGACAGAGAGTGAGATCACGGGGAGGTTAAAAGGACAGAGTGAGATCACGGGGAGTTTAAAGGGACCGAGATGAGATCACGGGCAGGTTAAAGGGACAGAAAGTGAGATCAAGGGGAGTTTAAAGTGACTGAGGGTGAGATCACCGGGAGGTCAAAGGACAGAGAGTGAGATCACTGGGTGGTTAAAGCGACTGAGAGTGAGATCACGGGGAGGTTAATGGGACAGAGAGTGAGATCAGGGAAGTTTAAAGGGACAGAGAGTGTGATGACGGGGTGGTTAACGGGACAGAGTGTGAGATCACGGTCAGGTTAAATGGACAGAGAATGAGATCACGGAGAGGTTAAAGGGACAGAGAGTGAGATCAATGGGAGGTTAAAGGGACAGAGAGTGATATCACGGGGAGGCTTAAGGCATAGAGAGTGAGATCACGGGAAGGATAAAGGGTCAGAGAGTGAGATGACGAGGATGTTAAAGGGACAAAGAGTGAGATCACGGGGAGGTTAAAGGGACAGAGCGTGAGTTCACGGTGAGGTTAAAGGGACAGAGAGTGAGATCACGGGGAGGTTAACGGGACAGAGAGTGATATCACGGGATGTTTAAAGGGACAGAGAGAGATTACGGTGGGTGAAAGGGACAGAAAGTGAGATCACGGGGACGTTAAATGAACAGAGAGTGAGATCACGGGGAGGTTAAAGGGACAGAGAGTGAGATCACGGGGAAGTTAAAGCGAAAGAGAGTGAGATCACGGGGAGATTAAAGGGACAGAGAGTGAGATCACGGGGAGGTTAAAGGGACAGAGATTGAGATCACGAGAAGATTAAAGCGACAGAGTGAGATCAGTGGGACAGTTAAAGGGACAGAGAGTGAGATCAGGGAGGTAGTTAAAGGGGCAGAGAGTGAGATCAGGGAGGTAGTTAAACGGGCAGAGATTAAGATCAGGGACAGTTAAAGGGACAGAGAGTTACATCAGCGACTGTTTAAGGGACAGTTAGTGAGATCAGGTGGACAGTTTATATATCAATCTCTGTCCATTTCACCTCCCCGTGATATCACTCTCTGTCCCTTTAACCTCCCTGTGATGTCACTCACTGTCCCATTAACCAACCCGTGATCTCACTCCCTGTCCCTTTAACCTCCACGTGATCTACATCTCTGTCCCTTTAAACTCCCCGTGATCTCACTCTATTCCTTCAACATCCCCGTGATCTCACTCTCTGTCCCTTTAACCTCCCCATGATCTCACTCTCTGTCCCATTAACATTCACGTGATCTCACTCCCTGTTCCTTTAATCACCCCGTGATCGCATTCTCTGTCCCTTTAACCTATCCGAGAACTCACTTTTTGTCCCTATAACGTCCCCATGATCTCACTCTCTGTCCCTTTATCCTCCCCATAATCTCACTCTCTGTCCTGTTAACCTCCCCATGATCTCACTCTCTGTCCCCTTACCCTCCACATGATCTCTCTCTGTCCCTTTAACCTCCACGTGATCTCACTCTCTATCCCTATAACCTCCCCGTGATCTCACTCTCTGTCCCTTTAAACTCCCCATCATCTGACTCTCTGTCCCTTTATCCATCCCGTGATCTCACACTCTGCCCCTTTAACCTCCCCGTAAGCTCACTCTCTATCCCTATAACCTCCCCGTGATATGACACTTTGTCCCTTTATCCTCCTCATGATCACTCTCTGTCCCTTTAACCTCCCAATGATCTCACTCTCTGTCCCTTTAACGTCCCCGTGATCTCAGTCTCTTTCCATTTAACCTACCCGTCATCTCAATCTCTGTCCCTTTAACCTCCCCGTGATCTCACTCTCTGTCCCTTTAACCTCCCCGTGATCTCACTCTCTGCCCCTTTAACTTCCCCGTAATCTCACTCTGTCCCTTTAACATCCCCGTAATCTCACTCTCTGCCCCCTTAACCTCCTCGTGATCACTCTCTGTCCCGTTAACCTCCCCGTGATCTCACTCTCTGTCCCTTTAGCCTCCCCGTGATCTCACTCTTTGTCCTCTTAACCTACCTGTGATCTCACTCTCTGTCCCTTTAACCTTCCCATGATCTCACTCCCTGTCCCTTTAACGTCTCCATGATCTCTCTCTGTCCCTTTAACCCCCCCGTGATCTCACTCTCTGTCCCTTTAACCTCCTCGTGATCTCACTCTCTGTCCCTTTAACCTCCCAGTGATCTCACTCTTTGTCCCTTTAACCTTCCCGTGACCTCACTCTCTGTCCCTTTAACATTCCCGTAATCTAACTCTCTGTCCCTTTAACGAGCCCGTGATTTCACTCTCTGCACCTTTAACCTCCCAGTGTTCTCACTCTCTGTCCCATTAACCTCCCCGTGATCTCACTCCCTGTCCCTTTAACGTCTCCATGATCTCTCTCCGTTCCTTTAACCTCCGCCTAATCTCACTCTCTGTCCGTTTAACCTCCCCATGATCTCACTCTCTGTCCCTTTAAAGTGCCCGTGATTTCACTCTCTGTCCCTTTAACCTCCCTGTGATCTGACTCTCTGTCCCTTTAACCCTCCCGTGATCTCACTCTCTGTCCCTTTAACCTCCCCGTGATTTCATTCTCTGTCCCTTTAACCTCCCTGTCATCTCACTCTCTGCACCTTTAACCGCCCAGTGTTCTCACTCTCTCTCCCATTAACCTCCCCGTGATCTCACTCTCTGTCCCTTTAACCTCGCCGTAGAAACTGTCTTTACCTTTAACCTCCCCATGATCTCATTCTCTGTCCGCTTAACCTACCCATGATCTCTCTCTGTCCCTTTAACCTCCCCGTGATCTCACTCTCTGTCCCTTTAACCTCCACGTGATCTCACTCTCTGTCCCTTTAACCTCCCCGTGATCTCACTCTCTGTCCCTTTAACCTCCCCTTGATCTCACTCTCTGTCCCATTAACCTCCCCGCGATCTCACTCACTTTCCCATTAACCACCCAGTGATCTCACTCTCTGTCCCTTTAACATTGCCGTGATCTCACTCTCTGTCCCGTTAATATCCACGTGATCTCACTCTCTATCCCGATAACCTCCCCGTGATCTCACTCTCTGTCCCTTTATCCTCCTCATGATCACTCTCTGTCCCTTTAAAGTCCCCGTGATCTCAGTCTCTGTCCCTTTAACCTCCCCGTCATCTCAATCTCTGTCCCTTTAACCTCCCCGTGATCTCACTCTCTGTCCCTTTAGCCTCCCCGTGATCTCACTCTCTGCCCCTTTAACTTCCCCGTAATCTCACTCTCTGTCCCTTTAACATCCCCATAATCTCACTCTCTATCCCCTTAACATCATCGTGATCATGCTCTGTCCCGTTATCCTCCCCGTGATCTCACTCTCTGTCCACTTAACCTTCCCGTGATCTCACTCCCTGTCCCTTTAACGTCTCCATGATCTCTCTCTGTCCCTTTAATCTCCCAGTGATCTCACTCTTTGTCCCTTTAACCTCCCCGTGACCTCACTGTCTGTCCCTTTAACATTCCCGTAATCTCACTCTCTGTCCCTTTAACGTGCCCGTGATTTCACTCTCTGCACCTTTAACCTCCCAGTGTTCTCACTCTCTGTTCCATTAACCTCCCCGTGATCTCACTCACTGTCACTTTAACCACCCAGTGATCTCACTCTCTGTCCATTTAACATCCCCGTGATCTCACTCTCTGTCCCGTTAATATCCACGTGATCTCACTCTCTATCCCTTTAACCTCCCCGTGATCTCACTCTCTGTCCCATTAACATTCACGTGATCTCACTCCCTGTTGCTTTAATCACCCCGTGATCTCATTCTCTGTCCCTTTAACTTTCCCGTATTCTCACTCTCTGTCCCTTTAACATCCCCGTAATCTCACCCTCTGTCCCCTTAACCTCCTCGTGATCTCACTCTCTGTCCTGTTATATCCCCGTGATCTCACTCTCTGTCCCTTTAGCCTCCCCGTTATCTCACTCTCTGTCCTCTTAACCTACCTGTGATCTCACTCTCTGCCCCTTTAAACTCCCAGTGATGTCACTCTCTGTCCCTTTAACCTCACCGTCATCTCACTGTCTGTCCCTTTCTCATTCCCGTGATGTCACTCTCTGTCCCTTTAACCTCCCCGTGATCTCACTGTCTGTCCCTTTAACCTCCCCGTGATCTCAGTCTCTGTCCCTTTAACGTCCCCGCGATATCACTCTCTGTCCCATTAACCTCACAGTTATTTCACTCTCTGTCCCTTTACCATCCCCGTGATCTCACTCTCTGTCCCTTTATCCTCCCTGTAATCTCACTCTCTACCCCTTCAACCTCCCTGTGATCTCACTCTCTGTCCCTTTAACCTCCCCGTGATCTCACTGTCTGTCCCTTTAACCTCCCCGTGATCTCACTCTCTGTCCCTTTAACCTCCCCGTGATCTCACTCTCTGTCCCTTTAACCTCCCCGTGATCTCACTCTCTGTCCCATTAACCTCCAAGTTATTTCACTCTCTGTCCCTTTAACATCACCGTGATCTCACTCTCTGTCCCTTTAACCTCACCGTGATCTTACTCTCTGCCCCTTTAACCTCCCCGTGATCTCACTTTCTGTCCCTCTAACCTCCCCGTGATCTCACTCTCTGTCCCTTTAACCTCCCCGTGATCTCACTGTCTGTCCCTTTAAACTCCCCGTGATCTCTCACTTTGTCCCATTAACATCCCCGTGATCGCACTCTCTGTCCCATTAACTTCCCCGAGGTCACACTCTCTGTCCCTTTATCCTCCCAGTGATCTGACTCTCTGTCCCTTCAACCTCCCCGTGATCTCACTCTCAGTCCCTTTAAGCTCTCCGTGATCTCACTCTCTGCCCCTTTAACCTATCCGTGATCTTACTCTCTGTCCCATTAACCTCCCAGTATGCTCACTCTCTGCCCCTTTAAACTCCCCGTGATCTCACTTAATGTCCCTGTTACCTCCCCGTAATCTCACTCTCTGTCCCTTTCACCTCCGCGTGATCTCACTTTCTGTTTCTTTAACCTACCCATGATCTCACACTCTGTCCTGTTACACTACCTGTGATCTCACCCTCAGTCCCTAAAACCTCCCCGGGATCTCACACTCTGTCCTTTTAAAATCCATGTGATCTCTCACTTTGTCCCATTAACCTCCCCGTGATCACACACTCTGTCCTTTTAAAATCCATGTGATCTCTCACTTTGTCCCTTTAACCACCCCTTGATCTCACCCTCTGACCCATTATCGTTCCCGTGATCTCACTCTCTGTCCCTTAAACCTCCCCGTGGTCTCGCTCTCAGTCCCTTTACCCTCCCCTTGATCTCAGTCTCTGTCCCGTTAACCTCCCCGTGATCTCTCTCACTGTCCCTTTAACCTCCCCGTGATCTCACTCTATGTCCCTTTAACCTCCCCGTGACCGCACTCTCTGTCCCTTTAACCTCCCCGTGATCTCACTCTATGTCCCTTTAACCTCCCCGTGACCGCACTCTCTGTCCCATTAACCTCCCCTTGATCTCACTCTCTGTCCATTTAAACTCCCCGTGATATCTCACTTTGTCCCTTTAACCTCCCAGTGATCTCAATCTCTGCCACTGTAACCTCCCAGTGATCTCACTCTATGTCCCTTTAACCTCCCCTTGATGTCGCTCTGTCCCTTTAACCTCCCACTGATCTCACTCTCCGTCCCTATAAACTGCCCCTGATCTCACTCTCTGTCACTTTTAACACCCCGTGATCTCACTCTCTGTCCCTTTAAACTCCCCGTGATCTCTCACTTTAATCTCCCAGTATGCTCACTCTCACTTTATGTCCCTGTTACCTCTCCGTAATCTCAGTCTCTGTCCCTTTCACCTCCGTGTGATCTCAATTTCTGTTTCTATAACCTCCCCATGATCTCACACTCTGTCCCGTTAACCAACCTGTGATCTCACTCTCAGTCCCAAAAACCTCCCCGTGATCTCTCACTTTGTCCCATTAACCTCCCCGTGATCAAACAGTCTGTCCTTTTAACCACCCCATGATCTCACTCTCTGTCCCTTTAACCTCACCGTGCTCACTCTCTGTACCTTTAACCTCCCCGTGATCTCACTCTCTGCCCCTTTAAACTCCCCGTGATCTCTCTCTCTGTCCCATTGACCTCCCGGTGATCTCACTCTCTGTCCCTTTAATCTCCTCGTAATCACTCTCTGTCCATTTAACCTCCCCATGATCTCACTCTCTGTCCCTTTATCCTCTCCGTGATCTCACTCTCTATCTCTTTAGGCTCCCCGTGATTACACTCTCTGTCCCTTTAACAACCATTTGATGTCTCTCTGTCCCTTTAACCTCCCCGTGATCTCACTCTCTGTCCCATTACCCTCCCCATTATCTCACTCTCTGTCCCATTAACCTCCCCGTGATCTCACTCTCTGTCCCATTAGCCTCTCCATGATCTCATTCTCTGTGCCTTTATCATTCTCGTGATCTCACTCTTTATCTCTTTAGCCTCCCCGTGATCTCACTCTCTGTCCCATTAATCTCCCGGTGATTTCACTCACTGCACCTTTAACCTGCCCGTGATCTCACTCTCTGTCCCTTTAACCTCCCCGTGATCTCACTCTCTGTCCCTTTAACCTCCCCGTGATCTCACTCTCTGTCCCTTTAACCTCCCCGTGATCTCACTCTCTTTCCCATTAACCTCCCAGTTATTTCGCTCTCTGTCCCTTTAACATCCCCGTGACCTCACTCTCTGTCCCTTTAACCTCCCCGTGATCTCACTCTCTGCCCCTTTAACCTCCCCGTGATCTCAATCTCTGTCCCTCTAACCTCCCCGTGATCTCACTCTCTGTCCCTTTAACCTCCCCGTGATCTCACTCTCTGTCCCTTTAAACTCCCCGTGATTTCTCACTTTGTCCCATTAACATCCCCGTGATCTCACTCTCTGTCCCTTTAAGTTCCCCGTGATCTCACGCTCTGCCCCTTTAACCTCCCAGTGATCTGACTCTCTGTCCCTTCAACCTCCCCGTGATCACACTCTCTTTTCCATTAACCTCTCCGTGATCTTACTCTCTGTCCCAATAACCTCCCAGTATGCTCACTCTCTGACCCTTTAAACTCCCTGTGATCTCACTTTATGTCCCTGTTACCTTCCCGTAATCTCACTCTCTGTCCCTAAAACCTCCGCGTGATCTCACTTTCTGTTTCTTTAACCTCCCCATGATCTCACACTCTGTCCCGTTACCCTGCCTGTGATCTCACTCTCAGTCCCTAAAACCTCCCCGTGATCTCACTCTCTGTCCCTTTAACCTCCCCGTGGTCTCGCTCTCAGTCCCTTTAACCTCCCCTTGATCACCCTCTCTGTCCCTTTAACCTCCCCATGATCTCACTCTGTGTCCCTTTAACCTACCCGTGATCTCTCTCTCTGTCCCTTTAAACTCCCCGTGATCTCTCACTTTGTCCCATTAACCTCCCTGTGATCTCACTCACAGCCCCTTTAACCTCCCCGAGATCTCACTCTCTGTCCCTTTAACATCCCCGTGATCTCACTCTCTGTCCCTTTAACATCCCCGTCATCTCAATCCTTGTCCCTTTAACCTCCCCGTGCTCTCACTCTCTGTCCCTTTAACTTCCCAGTGATCTCACTCTCTGTCCCATTAACCACCCAGTGACCTCTCTCCCTGTCCCTTTCAACTCACCGTGATCTCACTCTCTGTCCCTTTAACCTCCTCGTGATCTCAATCTCATTCCCGTTAACATCCCCTTGATCTCACTCTCTATCCCTTTAACCTCCCCTTGAGCTCACTCTCTGTCCCTTTAACGTCCCCGTGATCTCACTCTCTGTTCCTTTAACCTCTCCGTGATCTCACTCTCTGTCCCTTTAACCTTTGCAGTATGCTCCCTCCCGGCCCCTTTAAACTCCCCGTGATCTCACTCTCTGTCCCTTTAACCACCCAATGAGCTCACTCTCTGTCCCTTTAAACTCCCCGTGCTCTCACTCACTGTCCCTTTAAACTTCCCGTGATCTCACTCACTGTCCCCTTAGCCTCCTCGTGATCTCAATCTCATTCCCGTTAACAACCCCTTGATCTCACTCCCTATCCCTTTAACCTCCCCGTGAACTCTCTCTCTGTCCCAATAACATCCCCGTGATCTCACTCTCTGTTCCTTTAACCTCTCCGTGATCTCACTTTATGTCCCTGTTACCTCTCCGTAATCTCACTCTCTGTCCGTGTAACCTGACCGTGATCTCACTCTCTGTCCCTTTCTCCTCCGCGTGATCTCACTTTCTGTTTCTTTAACCTCCCCATGATCTCACACTCTGTCCCCTTAACCTACCTGTGATCTCACTCTCAGTCCCTAAAACCTCCCCTTGATCTCTCACTTTGTCCCTTTAACCTCCCCGTGATCTCACTCTCTGTCCCTTTAACCTCCCCGTGATCTCACTCTCTGTCCCATTAACCTCCCCTTCATCTCACTCTCTATCCCTTTAACCTCCCCGTGAACTCACTCTCTGTTCCTTTAACCTCTCCGTGATCTCACTTTATGTCCCTGTTACCTCCCCGTAATCTCACTCTCTGTCCCTTTCACCTTTGCGTGATCTCACTTTCTGTTTCTTTAACTTCCCCATTTCCTCACACTCTGTCCCGTTATCCTCCCCGTGATCTCACTCTCTGTCCCTTTAACTCTCCCGTGATCTCACTCTCTGTCCCATTAACCTCCCTGTAATCTCACTCTCTGTCCGTGTAACCTGACCGTGATCTCACTCTCTGTCCCTTTCACCTCCGCGTGATCTCACTTTCTGTTTCTTTAACCTCCCCATGATCTCACACTCTGTCCCTTTAACCACCCCGTGATCTCACTCTCTGTCCCTTTAACCTCCCCGTGATCTCACTCTCTGTCCCATTAACCTCCCCTTCATCTCACTCTCTATCCCTTTAACCACCCCGTGAACTCACTCTCTGTTCCTTTAACCTCTCCGTGATCTCACTTTATGTCCCTGTTACCTCCCCGTAATCTCACTCTCTGTCCCTTTCACCTTCGCGTGATCTCACTTTCTGTTTCTTTAACCTCCCCATTTTCTCACACTCTGTCCCGTTAACCTCCCCGTGATCTCACTCTCTGTCCCTTTAACTCTCCCGTGATCTCACTCTCTGTCCCATTAACCTCCCTGTAATCTCACACTCTGTCCATTTAACCTCCCGTGATCTCACTCTCTGTCCCTTTAACCTCCACGTGATCTGACTCTCTGTCCCTTTAACTTCCCCGTGGACTCGCTCTCTTCGCCTTTAACCTCCTCGTGATCACTCTCTGCACCTTTAATCTCCCATGATCTCATGCTCTGTCTCTTTAACCTCCCGGTGATCTCACTCTCTGTCCATTTAAACTCCCCGTGATCTCTCAATTTGTCCCTTTAACCTCCCCGTGATCTCAAAAGCTGCCCCTTTAACCTCCCGATGATCTCAATCTCTGCCACTTTAACCTCCCATTGATCTCACTCTATGTCCCTTTAACCTCCCCTTGATGTCTCTCTGTCCCTTTAACCTCCCCGTGATATCACTCTCTGTCCCTTTAACCTCCCACTGATCTCACTCTCCGTCCCTATAAACTGCCCCTGATCTCACTGTCTGTCACTTTAAACACCCCGTGATCTCACTCTCTGTACCTTTAAACATCCCGTGATCTCTCACATTGTCCCATTAACCTCCCCGTGATCTCACTCCCTGCCCATTTAACCTCCCCGTTGTCTCACTCTCTGTCCCTTTAACCTCCCTGTGATCTCGCTCTCAGTCCCTTTAACCTCCCCATGATCTCACTCTGTGTCTATTTATCCTCCCCGTAATCTCACTCACTGTCCCTTTAACCTCCATGTGATCTCTCTCTCTGTCCCTTTAACCTTCCCGTGATCTCACTCTCTGCCCTTTAACCTCCACGTGATCTGACTCTCTGTTTTTTTAACCTCCCCGTGATCTCACTTTCTGTCCCTTTAACGGCCCCTTGATGTCTCTCTGCCCTTTAACCTCCCGTGATCTCATTCTCTGTCCCTTTAAACTCTCCGTGATCTCACTCTTTGTCCCTTTAACCTCCCCCGATCTCACTCACCGTCCCGTTAAACTGCCCCTGATCTTACTCTCTGTCCCTTTAACCTGCTCATGATCTCACTCTCTGTCCCTTTAACCTCCCCGTGATCTCAGTCCCTGTCCCTTTAACCACCCCGTGATCTCACTCCATGTCCCTTTAACCTACCCGTGATCTCACTCTCTGTACCTTTAAACTCCCCGTGACCTCACTCTCTGTCCCTTTAGCCTCTCCGTGATCTCACTCTCTGTCCCTTTAACCTCCCCGTGATCTCACTCTATGTCCCTTTAACCTCCCCGTGACCTCACTCTCTGTCCCTTTAACCTCCCCGTGATCACACTCCCTGTCCCTTTAACCATCCCTTAATCTCAATCTCTGTCCCTTTAACCTCCCCGTAATCTCACTCTCTGCCCCTTTAACCTCCCCGTGATCTCACTCTCTGTCCCTTTAACCTCCCCGTGATCACACTCTGTCCCTTTAACCATCCCTTGATCTCAATCTCTGTCCCTTTAACCTCCCCGTAATCTCACTCTCTGTTCAATTAACCTCCCCGTGATCTCACTCTATGTCCCTTTAACCTCCCCATGACCTCACCCTCTGTCCCTTTAACCTCCCCGTGATCACACTCTGTCCCTTTAACCATCCCTTGATCTCAATTTCTGTCCCTTTAACCATCCCGTAATCTCACTCTCTGTCCCTTTAACCTCCCCGTAATCTCACTCTCTCTACCTTTAACCTCCCCGTGATCTCTGTCTCTCTTTAACCTCCCGTGATCTCACTCTCTGTCCCTTTAAACTCCCCATGGTCTCCAACTTTGTCCCATTAACCTCCCAGTGATCACTTCCCCTCCCATTTAAGCTCCCCGGGATTCACTCTCTCTCCCTTTAACCTCCCCGTGATCTCATTCTCTATCCCTTTAACATCCCCGGGGACTCACTCTCTGTCCCATTAACCTCCCCCTGATCTCACTCTCTGTACCTTTAACCTCCTCGTGCTCTCACTCTCTGTCCTTTTAACCTTCCTGCGATCTAACTCTCTGTCCCTTTAACCTCCCCGTGATCTCAATCTCTGCGTCTTTAAACTCCACGTGATCTCCCTCATGTCCCATTAACCACCCCGTGATCTCACTCTCTGTCCCTTTAATCTCCTCGTAAACACTCTCTATCCATCTAACCTCCCCGTGATCTCACTCTCTGTCCCCTTAACCATCCCGTGATCTCAATCTCTATCCCTTTAACCTCCCCATAATCTCACTCTCTGTCCCTTTAATCTCCCCTTGATCACACTCTCTCTTCCTTTAACCTCACTGTGATCTCACTCTATGTCCCTTTAACCTCCCCGTGACCTCACTCTCTGTCCCTTTAACCTCCCCGTGATCACACTCTCTGTCCCTTTAACCCTCCCGTGATCTCACTCTCCGTCCCATTAACCTCCCCGTAGCCTAACTCTCTGTCCCTTTAAACTCCCCGTGATCTCAATCTCTGCCCCTTTAACCTCCCAGTGAACTCAATCTCTGCCCCTTTAACCTCCCAGTGATCTCACTCACTGTCCCTTTAACCTCCGCTTGATGTCTCTCTGTCCCTTTAACCTACCCGTGATCTCACTCTCTTTCCCATTAACTCCCAATTATCTCACTCTCTGTCCCTTTAATCTCCCCGTGATCTCACTCTCTCTCTTTTTAACCTCCCCGTGATCTCACTCTCTGTCCCTTTAACCTCCCTGTGATCTCAATCTACGTACCTATAAACTGCCCCTGATCTCACTCACTGTCACTTTAATCGCCCCGTGATCTCACTCTCTGTCCATTTAACCTCCCCGTGATCTCTTTCTCACTTTAACCTCCCTTGATCTCACTCTCTGTCCCTTTAAACTCCCCGTGATCTCTCACTTTGTCCCATTAACCTACCCGTGATCTCACTCCCTGTCCCTTTAACCTTACTGTGATCTCACTCTCTGTCCCTTTAACCTCCTCGTGCGCTCACTCTCCATCCCTTTAACCTTCCCGTGATCTCACTCTCTGTCCCTTTAGCCTCCCCATGTTCTCACTCTCTGTCCCTTTAACCTCCCCATCATCTCACTCTCTGTCCCTTTAAACTCCCCGTGCTCTCACTCTCTGTACCTTTAACCTTCCTGTGATCTCACTCTCTGTCCCTTTAACCGCCCTATGATCTCACTCTCTGTCCCTTTAGCCTCCCTGTGATCTCACTCTCTGTCCCTTTAACCTTCCCGTGCTCTCACTCCCTCTCCCTTTAGCCTCCCCGTGATCCCCATCTCTGTCCATTTAACCTCCCCATGATCTCACTCTCTGTCCCTTTTACAGCCCCAATATCTCACTCTCTGTCCCTTTAAGCTTACTGTGATCTCACTCTCTGTCCCTTTAACCTTCCCATCATCTCACTCTCTGTCCCTGTAACCTCCCCGTGCTCTAACTCTCTGCCCCTATTACCTTCCCGTGCTCTCACTCTCTGTCCCTTTAAACTTCCCGTGATCTCACCCACTGTCCCTTTAGCCTCCCCGTGATCCCAAACTCTGTCCATTTAACCTCCCCATGATCTCACTCTCTGTCCCATTAACCTCCCCGTGATATCATTCTCTGACTCTTTAACATACCCGTGATCTCACTCTCTGTTCCTTTAACCCTCCGTGATTTCACTCTCTGCCCCTTTAAACTCCCAGTATTCTCACTCTCTGCCCCTTTAAACTCCCTTTGATCTCTCTCTCTGTCCGTTTAACCTCCTCGTGATCACTCACTGTCCCATTAACCTCCCCGTAATCTCACTCACTGTCCTTTTAACCTCCCCGTGATCTCAATCTCTGTTCCTTTAACCTCCCCGTGATCTCACTCTCTGTCACTTTAACAGCCCCTTGATGTCTCTCTGTCCCTTTAACCTCCCGTGATATCAATCTCTGTCCCTTTAACCTCCCCCTGATCTCACTCACCGTCCCATTAAACTGCCCCTGATCTCACTCTCTGTCCCTTTAACCTCCCCACGATCTCACTCTCTGTCCCTTTAACCTCCCCGTGATCTCACTCCTTGTCCCTTTAACCTACCCGTGATCTCACTCTCTGTCCCTTTAACAACCCCGTGATCTCTCTCTCACTTTAATCTACCGTGATCTGACTCTCTGTCCCTTTAAACTCCCCGTGATCTCTCACTTTGTCCCAATAACCTCCCCGTGATCTCAATCCTTGTCCCTTTAACCTCCCCGTGCTCTCACTCTCTGTCCCTTTAACTTCCCAGCGATCTCACTCTCTGTCCCTTTAACCACCCTGTGACCTCACTCCATGTCCCTTAAACGTCACCGTGATCTCACTCTCTGTCCCTTTAACCTCCTCGTGATCTCAATCTCATTCCCGTCAACATCCCTTTGATCTCACTCTCTATCCCTTTAACCTCCCGTGAACTCACTCTCTGTCCCTTTAACATCACAGTCATCTCACTCTCTGTTCCTTTAACCTCTCCGTGATCTCACTCTCTGTCCCTTTAACCTCCCAGTACGCTCACTCCCGGCCCATTTAAACTCCCCGTGATCTCATTTTCTGTCCCTTTAACCTCCCCATGATCTCAATATCTGTCCCTTTAACCTCCCCATGATCTCACCCTCTGACCCTTAATCGTTCCCGTGATCTCACTCTCTGTCCGTTTACCCTCCCCTTAATCTCACTCTCTGTCCCTTTAACCTCCCCGTGATCTCCGTCTCTGTTCCTTTAACCTCTCCATGATCTCACTCTCTGTCCCTTTAACCTCCCAGTATTCTCACTCTCTGCCTCTTTTAACTCCCCGTGATCTCTCTCTCTCTCCCATAACCTCCCCTTGATCTCACTCTCTGTCCCTTTAATCTCCTCGTAATCACTCTCTGTCCATTTAACCTCCCCGTGATCTCAGTCTCTGTCCCTTTAACCTCCTCGTGATCTCACTCTCTGTCCCTTTAGCCTGTCCGTGATCTCACTCTCTGTCCCTTTAACCTCCCCGTGATCTCATTCTCTGTCCCTTTAACCTCCCCGTGATCTCACTCCCTGTCCCTTTAACCTCCCCGTGGTCTCGCTCTCTGTCCCTTTAACCTTCCCTGCATCACACTCTCTGTCCTTTTACCTCCCCGTGATCTCACTCTCTTTCCCTTTAACCTCCTCGTGATTTCAATCTCATGCCCTTTAACCCTCCCGGGAACTCACTCTCTGTCCTATTAACCTCCCCGTAATCTCACTCTCTCTCCCTTTAAACACCCCGTGATCTCAATCTCTGTCCCTTTAACCTCCCCGTGGTCTCGCTCTCTGTCCCTTTAAACTCCCATTGATCACACTCTCTGTTCTTTTAATCTCCACGTGATCTGACTCTCTGTCCCTTTAACCTCCCCGTGGTCTCGCTGTCTGCCCCTTTAACCTCCTCGTAATCACTCTCTGTACCTTTAATCTCCCATGATCGCACGCTCTGTCCCTTTAACCTACCCGTGATCTCACTCTCTGCCCCTTTAACCTCCTCGTGATCATTCTCTGTACCTTTAACCACCCCTTGATCTCACTCTCTAAACCTTTAAACTCCCCGTGATCTATCACTTTGTCCCTTTAAAATCCCTGTGATATCAATCTCTGCCACTTTAACCTCCCAGTGATCTCACACTGTCCCTTTAACCTCCCTTTGATGTCTCTCTGTCCCTTTAACCTTCCAGTGATCTCACTCTCTGTCCCTTTCACCTCCCCGTGATCTCACTCTCTGTCCCTTTAAACTCCACGTGATCTCTCTCTCGCTTTTAACCTCCCATGATCTCTCTCTCTGTCCCTTTAACCTCCCCGTGATCTCACTCTATGTCCCTTTAACCTACCCGTGACCTCACTCTCTCTCCCTTTAACTTCCCCGTGATCTCAATCTCTGTCCCTTTAACCTCCACGTGATCTCACTCTCTGTCCCTTTAACCTCCTCGTGATCACTCTCTGTACCTTTAACCTCCGAGTGAACTCAATCTCTGCTTCTTTAAACTGCCCGTGATCTCTCACTTTGTCCCTTTAACCTCCCCGTGATCTCAATCTCTGCCCCTTTAACCTCCCAGTGAACTCAATCTCTGCCCCTTTAACGTCCCAGTGATCTCACTCTCTGTTCCTTTAACCTCCCCTTGATGTCTCTCTGTCCTTTTAACCTCCCCGTGATCTCACTCACTTACCTATTAACCTCCCACTGATCTCACTGTCTGTCCCTTTAAACTGCCCGTGATCTCACTCTCTGTCTCTTTATCTCCCCGTGATGTCACTCTCTGTCCCTTTAAACTCCCCGTGATCTCCAACATTGTCCCTTTAACCTCCCCGTGATCTCTCTCTCTCTTTAACCTCCCTTGATCTCACTCTCTGTCCCTTTAAACTCCCCGTGATCTCCAACATTGTCCCATTAACCTCCCCGTGATCACACTCCCTGCCCATTTAATCTCCCCGTTAACTCATTCTCTGTCCCTTTAACCTTCCCGTGATCTCACTCTCTGTCCCTTTAACATCCCCGTGGTCTCACTCTCTGTCCCATTAACCTTTGCCTGATCTCACTCTCTATCCCTTTAACCTTACTGTGATCTCAGTCTCTGTCCCTTTAACCTCCTCGTGCTCTCACTCTCTGTCCCTTTAACCTTCCTGTGATCTAACTCTCTGTTCCTTTAACCTCCCCGTTTTCTCAATCTCTGCATCTTTAACCTCCCCGTGATCTCTCTCTATGTCCCATTAACCTCCCCGTGATCTCACACTCTGCCCCTTTAACCTCCTCATGATCACTCTCTGTACCTTTAACCTCCCCGTGATCTCACGCTCTGTCGCTTTAACCTCCCCGTGATCTCACTCTCTGTCCCTTTAACCTCCCAGTGAACTCAATCTCTGCTTCTTTAAACTCCCCGTGATCTCTCACTTTGTCCCTTTAACCTCCCCGTGATATCAATCTCTGCCCCTTTAACATCCCAGTGAACTCAATCTCTGCCCCTTTAACCTCCCATTGAACTCACTGTCATTCCCATTAACCTCCCACTGATCTCACTGTCTGTCCCTTTAACCTCCCCGTGATCTCACTCTCTGTCTCTTTAACCTCCCCATGATCTCACTCTCTGTCCCTTTAAATACCCCGTGATATCTCACTCTGTCACTTTAAACGCCCTGTGATCTCACTCTCTGTCCCTTTAACCTCCCTGTGATCTCACTCTCTGTCCCTTTAACCTCTCCGTGATCTCTCTCTCTCTTTAACCTCCCGTGATCTCACTCTCTGTCCCTTTAAATTCCCCGTGATCTCCAACTTTGTCCCATTAACCTCCCCATGATCACACTCCCTGCCCATTTAACGCCCTGTGATCTCACTCTCTGTCCCTTTACTCTCCCCGTGATCTCACTCTCTGTCCCTTTAACCTCCCCGTGATCTCCCTCTCTGTTCCTTTAACCTCACCGTTATCTCACTCTCTGTCCCTTTAACCTCCCCGTGATCTCAGTCTCTGTTCCTTTAACCTCCTCGTGATCTCTCTCTCTGTCCCTTTAGCCTGTCCGTGATCTCACTCTCTGTCCCTTTAACCTCCCCGTGATATCACTCTATGTCCCTTTAACCTCCCCGTGATCTCACTCTCTGTCCCTTTAACCTCCCCGTGATCACACTCTGTTTCTTTAACCATCCCTTGATCTCAATCTCTGTCCCTTTAACCTCCCCGTAATCTCACTCTCTGTCCCTTTAACCTCCCAGTGAACTCAATCTCTGCCCCTTTAATCTCCTCTTGATCAATCTCTGTCCCTTTATTCTACTACCGTGATCTCACTCTCTGTCTCTTTAACCTCCCCCTGATCTCACACTCTGTCCCTTTAACGTCCCCTTGATCACTCTCTGTACTTTGAACCTCCCAGTGATCTCACTCTCTGTCCCTTTAGCCTCTCCGTGATCTCACTCTCTGTCCCTTTAACCTCCCCGTGATGTCACTCTATGTCCCTTTAACCTCCCCGTGACCTCACTCTATGTCCCTTTAACCTCCCCATGATCACACTCCCTGTCCCTTTAACCATCCCTTGATCTCAATCTCTGTCCCTTTAACCTCCCCGTAATCTCACTCTCTGCCCTTTAACCTCCCTGTGACCTCACTCTCTGTCCCTTTAACCTTCCCGTGATCACACTCTGTCCCTTTAACCATCGCTTGATCTCAATATCTGTCCCTTTAACCTCCCCGTAATCTCACTCTCTGTTCATTTAACCTCCCCGTGATCTCACTCTATGTCCCTTTAACCTCCCCGTGACCTCACTCTCTGTACCTTTAACCTCCCCTTGATCACACTCTGTCCCTTTAACCATCCCTTGATCTCAATCTCTGTCCCTTTAACCTCCCCGTGATGTCACTCTATGTCCCATTAACCACCCCGTGATCTCAGTCTCTGTCCCTTTAATCTCCTCGTAAACACTCTCTGTCCATCTAAACTCCCCGTGATCTCAATCTCTGTCCCTTTAACCATCCCGTGATCTCAATCTCTGTCCCTTTTACCTCCCCGTAATCTCACTCTCTGTCCCTTTAACCTCCCCGTGATCTCTCTCTCTCTTTAACCTCCCGTGAGCTCACTCTCTGTCCCTTTAAACTCCCCGTGGTCTCCAACTTTGTCCCATTAACCTCCCAGTGATCACTTTCCCTGCCATTTAAGCTCCCCGGGATTCACTCTCTCTCCCTTTAACCTCCCCGTGATCTCATTCTATGACCCTTTAACATCCCCGTGGTCTCACTCTCTGTCCCATTAACCTCCCCCTGATCTCACTCTCTGTCCCTTTAACCTCCTCGTGCTCTCACTCTCTGTCCTTTTAACATTCCTGTGATCTAACTCTCTGTCCCTTTAACCTCCCCGTGATCTCAATCTCTGCGTCTTTAAACTCCCCGTGATCTCCCTCTATGTCCCATTAACCACCCCGTGATCTCAGTCTCTGTCCCTTTAATCTCCTCATAAACACTCTCTGTCCATCTAACCTCCCCGTGATATCAATCTCTGTTCCTTTAACCATCCCGTGATCTCAATCTCTGTCCCTTTTACCTCCCCGTGATCTCACCCTCTGTCCCTTTAACCCTCCCGTGATCTCACTCTCCGTCCCATTAACCTCCCCGTCATCGAACTCTCTGTCCATTTAACCTCCACGTGATTTCACTCTCTGTCCCTTTAACCTACCCGTGATCTCACTCTCTGTCCCTTTAACATCCCCGTGATCTCTCTCTCTCTTTAACCTACCGTGATCTCACTCTCTGTCCCATTAAACTCCCCATGATCTCTCACTTTGTCCCATTAACCTCCCCGTGATCTCAATCCTTGTCCCTTTAACCTCCCCGTGCTCTCACTCTCTGTCCCTTTAACTTCCCAGTGATCTCACTCTCTGTCCCTTTAACCTCCCAGTATGCTCACTCCCGGCCCATTTAAACTCCCCGTGATCTCACTTTCTGTCTCTTTAACCTCCTCATGATCTCACACTCTGTCCCGTTAACCTCCCCGTGATCTCACCCTCTGACCCTTAATCGTTCCCGTGATCTCACTCTCTGTCCGTTTACCCTCCCCTTAATCTCACTCTCTGTCCCTTTAACCTCTCCGTGATCTCACTCTCTGTCCCTTTAACCTCCCAGTATTCTCACTCTCTGCCTCTTTAAACTCCCCGTGATCTCTCTCTCTGTCCCATAACCTCCCCGTGATCTCACTCTCTGTCCCTTTAACCTACCCCTGATCTCACTCTCTGTCACTTTAAATACCCCGTGATATCTCACTCTGTCACTTTAAACACCCCGTGATCTCACTCTCTGTCCATTTAACCTCCCCGTGATCTCACTCTCTCTCTCTTTTACCTCCCGTGATCTCACTCTCTGTCCCTTTAATCTCCTTGTAATCACTCTCTATCCATTTAACCTCCCCATGATCTCAGTCTCTGTCCCTTTAACCTCCTCGTGAACTCACTCTCTGTCCCTTTAGCCTGTCCGTGATCTCACTCTCTGTTCCTTTAACCTCCCCGTGATGTCACTCTATGTCCCTTTAACCTCCCCGTGATCTCACTCACTGTCCCTTTAACCTCCCTGTGTAATCACTCTCTGTCCCTTTAACCTCCCCGTGATCTCGCTCTCTGTCCCTTTAAACTCCTCTTGATCACACTCTCTGTTCTTTTAATCTCCACGTGATCTCACTCTCTGTCCCTTTAACCTCCCCGTGGTCTCACTCTCTGTCCCTTTAACCTCCTCGTAATCACTCTCTGTACCTTTAACCTCCCCTTGATCTCACTCTCGAAACCTTTAAACTCCCCGTGATCTCTCACTTTGTCCCTTTAACCTCCCTGTGATCTCAATCTCTGCCCTTTTAACCTCCCAGTGATCTCAATCTCTGCCACTTTAACCTCCCAGTGATCTCACACTATGTCCCTTTAACCTCCCCTTGATGTCTCTCTGTCCCTTTAACCTTCCCGTGATCTCACTCTCTGTCCCTTTAAACTCACCGTGATCTCGCTCTCTGTCCCTTTAAACTCCTCTTGATCACACTCTCTGTTCTTTTAATCTCCACGTGATCTGACTCTCTGTCTCTTTAACCACGCCGTGGTCTCGCTCTCTGCCCCTTTAACCTCCTCGTAATCACTCTCTGTACCTTTAATCTCCCATGATCGCACGCTCTGTCCCTTTAACCTACCCGTGATCTCACTCTCTGTCCCTTTAACCTCCCCGTGATCTCAATCTCTGCCCCTTTAACCTCCCAGTGAACTCAATCTCTGCCCCTTTAACCTCCTCTTGATCACTCTCTGTCCCTTTATCCTACTACCGTGATCTCACTCTCTGTCTCTTTAACCTCCCCGTGATCTCACACTCTGTCCCTTTAACGTCCCCGTGATCACTCTCTGTACCTTGAACCTCCCCGTGATCTCACTCTCTATCCCTTTAGCCTCTCCGTGATCTCACTCTCTGTCCCTTTAACCTCCCCGTGATCTCACTCTATGTCCCTTTAACCGCCCCGTGACCTCACTCTCTGTCCCTTTAACCTCCCCGTGATCACACTCCCTGTCCCTTTAACCATCCCTTGATCTCAATCTCTGTCCCTTTCACCTCCCCGTAATCTCACTCTCTGTCGCTTTAACCTCCCCGTGATCACACTCTGTCCCTTTAACCATCCCTTGATCTCAATCTCTGTCCCTTTAACCTCCCCGTAATCTCACTCTCTGTTCCTTTAACCTCCCCGTGATCTCACTCTATGTCCCTTTAACCTCCCCGTGACCTCACTCTCTGTACCTTTAACCTCCCCTTGATCACACTCTGTCCCTTTAACCATCCCGTGATCTCAATCTCTGTCCCTTTAACCTCCCCGTAATCTCACTCTCTGTCCCTTTAACCTTCCCGTGATCTCTCTCTCTCTTTAACCTCCCGTGAGCTCACTCTCTGTCCGTTTAAACTCCCCGTGGTCTCCAACTTTTTCCCATTAACCTCCCAGTGATCACTTTCCCTGCCATTTAAACTTCCTGTGATTCACTCTCTCTCCCTTTAACCTCCCCGTGATCTCACTCTCTGTCCCTTTAACATCCCCGTGGTCTCACTCTCTGTCCCATTAACCTCCCCCTGATCTCACTCTCTGTCCCTTTAACCTCCTCGTGCTCTCACTCTCTGTCCTTTTAACATTCCTGTGATCTAACTCTCTGTCCCTTTAACCTCCCCGTGATCTCAATCTCTGCGTCTTTAACCTCCCAGTGATCTCACACTATTTCCCTTTAACCTCCCCTTGATGTCTCTCTGTCCCTTTAACCTTCCCGTGATCTCACTCTCTGTCCCTTTAAACTCACCGTGATCTCACTCTCTGTCCCTTTAAACTCCCCGTGATCTCTCTCTCTCTTTTAACCTCCCATGATCGCTCTCTCTGTCCCTTTAACCTCCCCGTGATCTCACTCTATGTCCCTTTAACCTACCCGTGACCTCACTCTCTCTCCCTTTAACTTCCCCGTGATCTCAATCTCTGTCCCGTTAACCTCCCCGTGATGTCACTCTCCGCCCCTTTAACCTCCTCGTGATCACTCTCTGTACCTTTAACCTCCCCGTGATCTCACGCTCTGTCCCTTTAACCTCCACGTGATCTCACTCTCTGTCCCTTTAACCTCCTCGTGATCACTCTCTGTACCATTAACCTCCCAGTGAACTCAATCTCTGCTTCTTTAAACTCCCCGTGATCTCTCACTTTGTCCCTTTAACCTCCCCGTGATCTCAATCTCTGCCCCTTTAACCTCCCAGTGGACTCAATCTCTGCCCCTTTAACCTCCCAGTGATCTCACTCTCTGTCCCTTTAACCTCCCCTTGATGTCTCTCTGTCCCTTTAACCTCCCCGTGATCTCACTCTCTTTCCTATTAACCTCCCACTGATCTCACTGTCTGTCCCTTTAACCTGCCCGTGATCTCACTCTCTGTCTCTTTATCTCCCCGTGATCTCACTCTCTGTCCCTTTAACCTCCCCGTGATCTCACTCTCTGTCCCTTTAACCTCCCCGTGATCTCTCTCTCTCTTTAACCTCCCTTGATCTCACTCTCTGTCCCTTTAAACTCCCCGTGATCTCCAACATTGTCCCATTAACCTCCCCGTGATCACACTCCCTGCCCATTTAAACTCCCCGTTAACTCACTCTCTGTCCCTTTAACCTTCCCGTGATCTCACTCTCTGTCCCTTTAACATCCCCGTGGTCTCACTCTCTGTCCCATTAACCTTTCCCTGATCTCACTCTCTGTTGCTTTAACCTTACTGTGATCTCACTCTCTGTCCCTTTAACCTCCCTGTGATATCACTCTATGTCCCTTTAACCTCCCCGTGATCTCACTCTCTGTCCCTTTAACCTCCCCGTGATCACACTCTGTTTCTTTAACCATCCCTTGATCTCAATCTCTGTCCCTTTAACCTCCCCGTGATCACACTCTCTGTACCTTTAACATCCCCGTGATCTCACTATCTGTCCATTTAACCGCCCCGTGATCTCACTCTCTGTCCCTTTAAACTCCCCGTGATCTCACTCTCTGTCCCTTTAACCACCCCGTGATATCACACTCTGTCCCTTTAAACTCCCCGTGATCTCACTCTCCGTCCCTTTAATCTCCCCGAGAACTCTCTCTCTGTCCCTTTAATCTCCCCGTGATCTCACTCTCTGTCACTTTAACCTCCCCGAGAACTCACTCTCTGTCCCTTTAACCTCCCCGAGAACTCACTCTCTGTCTCTTTAACCTCCCCGTAATCTCACTCTCTGTTCCTTTATCCTCCCCGTGATCTCATACTCTGTCCCTTTAACCTACCCGTGATATTCACTCGGTCCCTTTAACCTCCCCGTGATCTCACTTACTGTCCCTTTAACGTCACCGTGATCTCCCTCTCTGTCACTTTAATCTCCCCGTGATCACTCTCTGTACCTTTAACCTCCCCATGATCTCACCTTCTGTCCCTTTAACCTCCCCGTGATCTCACTCTCTGTCCCTTTAACCTCCCCGTCATCTCACTCTCTGTCCCCTTAACCTCCTCGTAATCTCACTCTCTGTCCCTTTAACCTCCCCGTGATCTCATTCTCTGCCCCTTTAACCTCCCCGTGGTCTCACTCTCTGTCCCTTTTACCTCCCCGTGATCTCACTCTCTGTCCCTTTAACCTCCTCGTGATCACTTTCTGTCACTTTAACTTCCCCGTGATCTCACTATCTGCCCCTTTAACATCCTCGTGATCTCACTATCTATCCCTTTAACCATCCCGTGATCTAACTCTCTGTCCCTTTATCGTCTCCGTGATCTCACACTCACAGTCCCGTTACCCTCCCCGCGATCTCACTCTGCTTACGTTTAACCTCCCCGTAATGCCACTCACTGTCCCTTTAACATCCCCGTGATCTCTCTTTCTGTCCCTTTAACCTCCACATGATTTCACGCTCTGTCTCTTTAACCTACCCGTGATCTCAGTCTCTGGCCCTTTAACCGCCCCGTGATCTTACTCTCTGTCCCTTTAAAATCCCCGTGATCTCACTCTCTGTCATTTAACCTCCTCTTGATATCCCTCTATCCCTTTAAGCTCCCCGTGATCTCACTCTCTGTCCATCTAACCTCCCCGTGATCTCACTCTCTGTCCCGTTAACCTCCCCGTGATCTCACTCTCTGTCCCTTTAACCTCCCCGTGATCTCACTCTCTGTCACTGTAACCTCCCCTTGATCACTCTCTGTCCCTTTCACATCCCCGTGATCTCACTCTCTGTCCCTTTACCCTCCCCGTGATCTCACTCTCTGTCATTTAACCTCCTCTTGATATCCCTCTATCCCTTTAAGCTCCCCGTGATCTCACTCTCTGTCCCTTTAACTTCCCCGTGATCTCATTCTCTGTCCCTTTAAACTCCCCGTGATCTCACTCTCTGTCCCTTTAACATCCCCGTGATCTCACTCAGAGTCCCGTTACCCTCCCCGAGAACTCAATCTCTGTCCCTTTCACTGTACCTGATCTCACAGTGTTCTCAATCTCTGTCCCATTAATGTCCCCGTGATCAGACTCTCTGCCCCTTTAATCTGCCAGTGTTCTCAATCTCTGTCCCATTAACCTCCTCGTGATCTCACTCTCATTCACATTAACATCCACGTGATCTCATTCTCTATCCCTTTAAACTCCTCGTGATCTCACTCACTGTCCCATTAACCTCCCCGTGATCTCACTCTCTGTCTCTTTAACCTCCCCGTAATCTCACTCTCTGTTCCTTTATCCTCCCCGTGATCTCATACTCTGTCCCTTTAACCTACCCGTGATATTCACTCGGTCCCTTTAACCTCCCCGTGATCTCACTTACTGTCCCTTTAACGTCACCGTGATCTCCCTCTCTGTCACTTTAATCTCCCCGTGATCACTCTCTGTACCTTTAACCTCCCCATGATCTCACCTTCTGTCCCTTTAACCTCCCCGTGATCTCACTCTCTGTCCCTTTAACCTCCCCGTCATCTCACTCTCTGTCCCCTTAACCTCCTCGTAATCTCACTCTCTGTCCCTTTAACCTCCCCGTGATCTCATTCTCTGCCCCTTTAACCTCCCCGTGGTCTCACTCTCTGTCCCTTTTACCTCCCCGTGATCTCACTCTCTGTCCCTTTAACCTCCTCGTGATCACTTTCTGTCACTTTAACTTCCCCGTGATCTCACTATCTGCCCCTTTAACATCCTCGTGATCTCACTATCTATCCCTTTAACCATCCCGTGATCTAACTCTCTGTCCCTTTATCGTCTCCGTGATCTCACACTCACAGTCCCGTTACCCTCCCCGCGATCTCACTCTGCTTACGTTTAACCTCCCCGTAATGCCACTCACTGTCCCTTTAACATCCCCGTGATCTCTCTTTCTGTCCCTTTAACCTCCACATGATTTCACGCTCTGTCTCTTTAACCTACCCGTGATCTCAGTCTCTGGCCCTTTAACCGCCCCGTGATCTTACTCTCTGTCCCTTTAAAATCCCCGTGATCTCACTCTCTGTCATTTAACCTCCTCTTGATATCCCTCTATCCCTTTAAGCTCCCCGTGATCTCACTCTCTGTCCATCTAACCTCCCCGTGATCTCACTCTCTGTCCCGTTAACCTCCCCGTGATCTCACTCTCTGTCCCTTTAACCTCCCCGTGATCTCACTCTCTGTCACTGTAACCTCCCCTTGATCACTCTCTGTCCCTTTCACATCCCCGTGATCTCACTCTCTGTCCCTTTACCCTCCCCGTGATCTCACTCTCTGTCATTTAACCTCCTCTTGATATCCCTCTATCCCTTTAAGCTCCCCGTGATCTCACTCTCTGTCCCTTTAACTTCCCCGTGATCTCATTCTCTGTCCCTTTAAACTCCCCGTGATCTCACTCTCTGTCCCTTTAACATCCCCGTGATCTCACTCAGAGTCCCGTTACCCTCCCCGAGAACTCAATCTCTGTCCCTTTCACTGTACCTGATCTCACAGTGTTCTCAATCTCTGTCCCATTAATGTCCCCGTGATCAGACTCTCTGCCCCTTTAATCTGCCAGTGTTCTCAATCTCTGTCCCATTAACCTCCTCGTGATCTCACTCTCATTCACATTAACATCCACGTGATCTCATTCTCTATCCCTTTAAACTCCTCGTGATCTCACTCACTGTCCCATTAACCTCCCCGTGATCTCACTCTCTGTCCCTTTAACATCCCCGTGATCTCATGATCTGTCCATTTAACCGGCCCGTGATCTCACACTCTGTCCCTTTAAACTCCGCGTGATCTCACTCTCTGTCCCTTTAATCACCCCGTGATCTCACTCACAGTCCCGTTAACCTCCCCGTGATCTCACTCTGTGTTCGTTTAACATCCCTGTAATCTGTCTCTCTGTCCCTTTAACGTCACCGTGATCTCACTCTCTGTCCCTTTAAACTCCCCGTGATCTCACTCTCTGTCCCTTTAACCTCCCCGTGATCTCACTCTGTGTTCGTTTAACATCCCTGTAATCTGTCTCTCTGTCCCTTTAACGTCACCGTGATCTCACTCTCTGTCCCTTTAACCTCCCAGTGATCTCAATCTCTGTCCCTTTAACCTCTCTGTGATCTCACACTTTGTCCCTTTAACCTCCCCGTGATCTCACTTGCAGCCAATTTAACGTCCCCGTGATCTCACTCTCTGTCCCATTAACCTCCCCGTGATCTCACTCTCTGTCCCTTTAAACTCCCCGTGATCTCACTTACTGTCCCTTTAACGTCCCCGTGATCTCACTCTCTGTCCCTTTAACCACCCCGTGATCTCATTCTCAGCCCCTTTAACCTCCCCGTGGTCTCACGCTCTGTCCCTTTAACCTCCCCGTGATCTCACTCTCTGTCCCTTTAACCTCCTCGTGATCACTCTCTGTCCCTTTAACCACACCGTGATCTCACTCTCTGCCACTTTAAATTCCTCGTGATCTCACTCTCTGTCCCTTTAACCATCCCGTGATCTAACTCTCAGTCCCTTTAACCTCCCCGTGATCTCACTCACTGTCCCTTTAACCTCCCCATGAGCTCACTCTCTGTCCCGTTAACCTCCCCGTGATCTCACTCTCAGTACCTAAAACGTCCCCTTGATCTCACTCTCTTTCCCTTTAAACTCCCAGTGATCTCACTCTCTGTCCCCTTAACCTCCCCGTGATCTCAGTCTCTGTCCATTTCTCTGCCCCGTGATCTCACTCTCTGCCCCTTAAAGCTCCCAGTGTTCTCAATCTCTGTCCCTTTAACCTTCCCGTCATCTCACTCTCTGTCCCTTTAACCTCCACGTGATCTCACTCTCTGTCCCTTTAACCTCCACGTGATCTCACTCTCTGTCCCTTTAACCTCCCCGTGATCTCACTCTCTGTCCCTTTCAACTCACCGTGAACTCACTCTCTGTCACTTTAACCTCCCCGTGATCTCACTCTCTGTCCCTTTAACCTCCCCGTGATCACTCTCTGTCCCTTTAACATCCCCGTGATCTCACTCTCTGTCCCTCTAACATCCCCGTGATCTCACTCTCTGTCCCTTTATCCTCCCCATGATCTCCCCTTCTCTCCCTTTAACCTTCCCGTGATCTCACTCTCTGTCCCTTTAACATCCCCGTGATCTCACTCTCTGTCCCTTTATCCTCCCCGTGATCTCACTCTCTGTCCCCTTAACCTCCTCGTGATCTCACTCTCTGTCCTTTTAACCTCCCCGTGATCTCACTCTCTGTCCTTTTAACATCCTCGTGATCACTCTCTGGCCCTTTAATCTCACCGTGATTTCACTCTCTGCCCCTTTAACCTCCACGTGACCTCACTCTGTCCCTTTATCCTCCCCTTGATCTCATTCTCTGTACCTTTAACCTCCCCGTGATCTCAATCTCTGTCCCTTTAACCTCCCCTTGATCTCACTCTATCCCTTAACCTCCCCGTGGTCTTACTCTCTGTCCCTTTAACATCCCCGTGATCTCACTCTCTGACCCTTTAACCTTGCCATGAACTCACTCTCTTTCCCTTTAACCTCCCCGTGGTCTCACTCTCTGTCCATTGAACCTCCCCCTGATCTCACTCTCTGTCCCTTTAACACGCCAATAGTGCAGCAAACCCTCATTTACTGACACTCCAATAGTGCAGCACACCCTCAATTACTGACCCTCCAATAGTGCAGCACAACCTCAATTACTGACACTCCAATAGTGCAGCACACCCTCAATTACTGACCCTCCAATAGTGCAGCACACCCTCAATTACTGACCCTCCAATAGTGCAGCACACCCTCAATTACTGACACTCCAATAGTGCAGCACACCCTCAATTACTGACCCTCCAATAGTGCAGCACACCCTCAATTACTGACCCTCCAATAGTGCAGCACACCCTCAATTACTGACCCTCCAATAGTGCAGCACACCCTCAATTACTGACCCTCCAATAGTGCAGCACACCCTCAATTACTGACCCTCCAATAGTGCAGCACAACCTCAATTACTGACACTCCAATAGTGCAGCACACCCTCAATTACTGACCCTCCAATAGTGCAGCACAACCTCAATTACTGACACTCCAATAGTGCAGCACACCCTCAATTACTGACCCTCCAATAGTGCAGCACACCCTCAATTACTGACCCTCCAATAGTGCAGCACAACCTCAATTACTGACACTCCAATAGTGCAGCACACCCTCAAATACTGACCCTCCAATAGTGCAGCACACCCTCAATTACTGACACTCCAATAGTGCAGCACACCCTCAATTACTGACCCTCCAATAGTGCAGCACAACCTCAATTACTGACACTCTAATATTGCAGCACATCCTCAGTGCTGCTGGAGTGGTGTGGGCAGTGGTGAAGCGCTGTGGAAGTCGTGTTGGCAGTGGTGTAGTGCTGTAGGAGTGGTGTTGGCAGTGGTGTAGAGCTGAGGGAGTGGTGTGGGCAGTGGTGTAGTGCTGCGGGAGTGGTGTGGGCAGTGGTGTAGCGAGGACGGTGTGGTGTGGGCAGTGGTGTAGCGCTGTGGGAGTGGTATGGGCAGTGGTGTAGCGCTGTGGGAGTGGTGTCGGCAGTGGTGTAGTGCTGTGGGAGTGGTGTGGGCAGTAGTGTATCTCTGTGGGAGTGGTATGGGCAGTGGTGTAGCGCTGTGGGTGTGGTGTGGGCATTAGTGTAGTGCAGTTGGTGTGGTGTGGGCAGTGGTGTATAGCTGTGGGAGTGATGTGGGCACTGGTGTGGCGCTGTGGGTGTGATGTGGGCAGTGGTGTAGCGCTGTGGGAGTGGTGTGGGCAGTGGTGTAGCGCTGTGTGTGTGGTGTGGGCAGTGGTGTAGTGCTGTGGGATTGGTGTGGGCAGTGGTGTAGCGCTGTGGGAGTGGTGTGGGCAGTGGTGTAGCGCTGTGTGTGTGGTGTGGGCAGTGGTGTAGCGCTGTGGGAGTGGTGTGGGCAGTGGTGTAGTGCTGTGGGAGAGGTGTGGGCAGTGGTGTACTGCTGTGGGAGTGGTGTGGGCAGTGGTGCAGTGCTGTGGGAGTGGTGTGTACAGTGGTGTTGCGACGCGGGAGTGGTGTGGTCAGTGGTGTAGCGCTGTGGGAGTGGTGTAGACGGTGGTGTAGCGCTGTGGGAGTGGTGTGGGTTGTGGTGTAGCGCTGTGGGAGTGGTGTTGGCAGTGGTGTAGCGCTGTGGGAGTGGTGTGGGCAGTGGTGTAGCGCTGTGGGAGTGGTGTGGGCAGTCGTGTAGCGCTGTGGGAGTGATGTGGGCAGTGGTTTAACGCTGTGGGAGTGCTGTGGGCAGTGGTGTAGCGCTGTGGGAGTGGTGTGGGCAGTGGTGTAGCGTTGTGGGAGTGGTGTGGGTTGTGGTGTAGTGATGTGGGAGTTGTGTGGGTTGTGGTGTAGCGCTGTGGGAGTGTTGTTAGCAGTGGTGTTGCGCTGTGGGAGTGGTGTGGGCAGTGGGGTAACGCTGCGGGATTGTTGTGTACAGTGGTGTAGCGCTGTGGGACTGGTGAGGGCAGTGGTGTAGCGCTGTGGGACTGGTGAGGGCAGTGGTGTAGCGCTGTGGGAGTGGTGTGGGCATTAGTTTAAGAGTGTGTGTGTGGTGTGGGTTGTGGAGTGGAATTGCGGGAGTGGTGTGGGCAGTAGTGTAGCGCTGTGCGAGTGGTGTGGGCTGTGGTGTGGTGCTGTGGGAGTGGTGTGGCCATTTGTCTAATTCTGTGGGAGTGGTGTGAGCAGTGGTGTAGTGCTGTGGGAGTGGTGTGTGCAGTGTCGTAGTGCTGTGGGAGTGGTGAGGGCAGTGGTGTAGTGCTGTGGGAGTGGTGTTGGCTTTGGTGTATTTCTGTGGGAATGGTGTGGGCAGTTGTGTATTGCTGTGGGAGTGGTGAGGGCAGTGGTGTAGTGCTGTGGGAGTGGTGTGGGCAGTGTCGTAGTGCTGTGGGAGTGGTGAGGGCAGTGGTGTAGTGCTGTGGGAGTGGTGTTGGCTTTGGTGTATTTCTGTGGGAATGGTGTGGGCAGTGGTGTATTGCTGTGGGAGTGGTGAGGGCAGTGGTGTAGTGCTGTGGGAGTGGTGTGGCCATTTGTCTAATTCTGTGGGAGTGGTGTGGGCAGTGTCGTAGTGCTGTGGGAGTGGTGAGGGCAGTGGTGTAGTGCTGTGGGATGGTGTGGGCAGTGTCGTAGTGCTGTGGGAGTGGTGAGGGCAGTGGTGTAGTGCTGTGGGAGTGGTGTGGGCAGTGTCGTAGTGCTGTGGGAGTGGTGAGGGCAGTGGTGTAGTGCTGTGGGAGTGGTGTTGGCTTTGGTGTATTTCTGTGGGAATGTTGTGGGCAGTGGTGTATTGCTGTGGGAGTGGTGAGGGCAGTGGTGTAGCGCTGTGGGAGTGTTGTAGGCTTTGGTGTAATTCTGTGGGAGTGATGTGGACAGTGGTGTGTTGCAGCGGGAGTAGTGTGGGCACTGGTACAGCGCTGTGGGAGTGGTGTGGGCAGTGGTGTAGTTCTGTGCGAATGGTTTGGCAGTGGTGTAGTGCTGTAGGAGTGTGGGCAGTGGTGTAGTGCTGTGGGAGTGGTGTGGGCAGTGGTGTGGCGCTGCCGGAGTAATGTGGGCGGTGGTGTAGTGCTGTGGGAATGGTGTGGGTAATGTTGTAGTGCTGTGGGGTTGATGTAGGCACTGGTGTAGGGCTGCGGGAATATTGTGCACAGTGGTGTATCGCTGTGGGAGTGGCGTGGGCAGTGGTGTAGTGCTGCGGGAGTGGTTTGGTCAGTCGTGTAGCGCTCTGGGAGTGGTGTGGGCAGTGGTGTAGCGCTGTGGGAGTGGTGTGGGCAGTGGTGTAGAGCTCTGGGAGTGGTGTGGGCAGTGGTGTAGCGCTGGGGGAGTGGCGTGTGTTGTGGTGTAGTGTTGTATCGCTGTGGGAGAGGTGTAGGCAGTGGTGTAGCGCTGTGTGAGCGGCTTGGGCAGTGGTGTAGCGCTGTGGGATTGGCGTGGGCAGCGGTGTAGTGCTGCTGCAGTGGTGTTGGCATTGGTTTAACGCGGTGGGAGTGGTGTGGGCATTAGTGTAGCGCTGTCGGAGTGGTGTGGGCATTAGTGTAGCGCTGTCGGAGTGGTGTGGGCATTAGTGTAGCGCTGTCGGAGTGGTGTGGGCATTAGTGTAGCGCTGTGGGAGTGTTGTGGGCATTAGTGTAGCGCTGTGGGAGTGGTGTGGGCGGTGGTGTAACGCTGTGGGAGTGGCATGGGCAATGGTGTTGTGCTGTGGGAGTGGTGTGGGCAGTGGTGTAGTGCTGTGGGAGTGGTGTGGGTAGTGGTGTAGCGCTGCGGAATTTGTGTGGGTTGTGGTGTAGCTCAGCGGGAGTGATGTGGGCAGTGGTGTAGCTCAGCGGGAGTGATGTGGGCAGTGGTGTAGCTCTGTGGGAGTGATGTGGGCAGTGGTGTAGCTCTGTGGGAGTAGTGTGGGCAGTGGTTTAGCGCTGCGGGAGTGGTGTGGGCAGTCGTATAGCGCTGTGGGAGTGGTGTGGGCAGTGGTGTAATGCTGCTGGAGTGGTGTGGTCAGTGGTGTAGCGCTGTGGGAATGGTGTGGGCAGTGGGGTAGTGCTGTGGGAATGGTGTGGGCGGTGGTGTAGCGCTGCAGTAGTGGTGTGGGTAGTTGTGTAGCGCTGCGGAATTTGTGTGGGTTGTGGTGTAGCTCAGCGGGAGTGATGTGGGCAGTGGTGTAGCTCTGTGGGAGTGATGTGGGCAGTGGTGTAGCTCTGTGGGAGTAGTGTGGGCAGTGGTTTAGCGCTGCGGGAGTGGTGTGGGCAGTCGTATAGCGCTGTGGGAGTGGTATGGGCAGTGGTGTAATGCTGCTGGAGTGGTGTGGTCAGTGGTGTAGCGCTGTGGGAATGGTGTGGGCATTGGTTTTGCGCTGTGGGAGTGTTGTGGGCATTAGCTTAGCACTGTATGTGTGGTGTGAGTTGTGGAGTGGAACTGCGGGAGTGGTGTTTGCAGTGGTGTAGCGCTGTGGGAGTCGTGTGGGTTGTGGAGTAACGCTGTGAGATTGGTGTGGGTTTCGGTGTAGCGCTGTGGGAGTGGTGTGGGCAGTGGTGTAGTGCTGTGGGTCTGGTGTGGGTTGTGGTGTAACGCTGTGCGAGTTGTTTGGGCAGTGGTGTAGCGCTGTGGGACTGTTGTGGGCAGTGGTGTAGCGCTGTGGGAGTGGCGTGTGTCGTGGTGTAGTGGTGTATCGCTGTGGGAGAGACGTGGGCAGTGGTGTAACGCTGCGGGTGTGGTATGGGCAGTTGTGTAGCGCTGTGGGAGTGGTGTGGGCATTAGAGTAGCGCTATGGGAATGGTGTGGGTTGTGGAGTAGAGCTGCGGGAGTGGTGTTGTCAGTGGTGTAGTGCTGCTGGAGTGTTGTGGGCTTTGGTTTAGCGCTGTGGGAGTGGTGTGGGCGTTAGTGTAGGGCTGTGGTAGTGTTGTGGGCATTAGTTTAGCGCTTTGTGTGTGGTGTGGGTGTGGTGTAGTGCTGCGGGAGTGGTGTGGGTAGTGGTGTAGTGCTGTGGGAGTGGTGTGGGCAGTGGTGTAGTGCTTTGGGAGTGGTGTGGGCATTAGTGTAGCGCTGTGGGAGTGGTGTCGGCATTAGTGTAGGGCTGTGGGAGTGGTGTGTGCAGTGATGTAGTGTTGTGGTAGTGTTGTGGGCATTAGTTTAGCGGTTTGTGTGTGGTGTGGGTTGTGGAGTAGAACTGCGGGAGTGGCGTGGGCAGTGGTTTAGAGCTGTGGGAGTGGTGTGGGCAGCGGTGTAGAGCTGTGGGAATGGTTTGGGCAGTGGTGTAGCGCTGTGGGGGTGGTGTGTGCAGTGGTGTAGCGCTGTGGGAGTCGTGTGGGCAGTGGTGTAGCGCTGTGGGAGTGGTTTGGGCAGTGGTTTAGCGCTGTGGGAGTGGTGTGGGTTGTGGTGTAGCGATGTGGGTGTGGTGTGGGCAGTGGTATTGCGCTGTGGGAGTGGTGTGGGTTGTGGTGTATCACTGTAGGAGTGGCATGGGCAGTGGTGTATCTCTGTGGGAGTGGTGTGGGTTGTGGTGTAACGCTGTGGGAGTGGTGTGGACAGTGGTGTAGTGCTTTGGGAGTGCTGTGGGCATTAGTGTAGCGCTGTGGGTGTGGTGTGGGCATTAGTGTAGGGCTGTGGGAGTGGTGTGTGCAGTGGTGTAGTGTTGTGGGCATTAGTGTAGCGCTGTGGGAGTGATGTGGTTGTTAGTGTAGCGCTGTGGTAGTGTTGTGGGCATTAGTTTAGCGCTTTGTGTGTGGTGTGGGTTGTGGAGTAGAACTGCGGGAGTGGCGTGGGCAGTTGTGTAGCGCTGTGGGAGTGGTGTGGGCAGCGGTGTAGAGCTGTGGGAATGGTTTGGGCAGTGGTGTAGCGCTGCAAGTGTTGTGTGGGCAGTGGTGTAGCGCTGTGGGAGTGGTGTGGGCAGAGGTGTAGAGCTGTGGGAATGGTTTGGGCAGTGGTGTAGCGCTGCAAGTGTTGTGTGGGCAGTGGTGTAGCGCTTCGGGAGTATTGTGGGTGATGGTGCAGCGCTGTGGGAGTGGTGTGGGCAGTGGTGTAGCGCTTCGGGAGTATTGTGGGCAGTGGTGTAGCGCTGTGGGAGTGGTGTAGGCAGTGGTTTAGCGCTGCGGGAGTAGAGCGGGTTGTGGTGTAACGCTGTGGGAGTGGTGTGGACAGTGGTGTAACGCTGTGGATGTGGTGTGTGCAGTTGTGTAGCGCTGTGGGAGTGGTGTGGGCATTAGAGTAGCGCTATGAGAATGGTGTGGGCGTTAGTTTAGCGTTGTGGGCATTTGTCTAATTCTGTGGGAGTGATGTGGGCAATGGTTTAGCGCTGTGAGAGTGGTTTTGGCAGTGGTGTAGCGCTGTGGGAGTGGTGTAGGTTGTGGTGTAGAGCTTTGGGAGTGCTGTGGGCATTAGTGAAGCGCTGTGGGTGTGGTGTGGGCATTAGTGTAGGGCTGTGGGAGTGGTGTGTGCAGTGGTGTAGTGTTGTGGGCATTAGTGTAGCGCTGTGGGAGTGGTGTGTGCAGTGGTGTAGTGCTGTGGGAGTGGTGTTGGCAGTGGTGTAGCCCTGTGGGAGTGGTGTGGGCAGCGGTGTAGCGTTGCCCGAGTGGTGTTGGGAGTGGTTTAATGCTGCGGGAGTGGTGTTGGCTTTGGTTTATTTCTGTGGGAATGGTCTGGGCATTGGTGAATTGCTGTTGGAGTGTTGTGGGCTTTGGTGTAATTCTGTGGGAGTGATGTGGGCAATGGTGTAGCGCTGTGGGAGTGGTGTGGGCAGTGGTGTAGCGCTGTGGGAGTGGTGTGGGCAGTGGTGTAGCGCTGTGAGAGTGGTTTTGGCAGTGGTGTAGCGCTGTGGGAGTGGTGTAGGTTGTGGTGTAGAGCTTTGGGAGTGATGTGGTTGTTAGTGTAGCGCTGTGGTAGTGTTGTGGGCATTAGTTCAGCGGTTTGTGTGTGGTGTGGGTTGTGGAGTAGAACTGCGGGAGTGGCGTGGGCAGTGCTTTAGAGCTGTGGGAGTGGTGTGGGCAGTTGTGTAGCGCTGTGAGTGTGGTGTGGGCAGCGGTGTAGAGCTGTGTGAATGGTTTGGGCAGTGGTGTAGCGCTGTGGGAGTGGTGTGGGTTGTGGTGTAACGCTGTGGGATTGGCGTGGGCAGTGGTGTAGCGCTGTGGGAGTGTTGTGGGCAGTGGTGTAGCGCTGTGGGAGTGTTGTGGGCAGTGGTGTAGTGCTGTGGGGGTGGTGTGGGCAGTGGTGTAGCGCTGTGGGAGTGGTGTAGGCAGCGGTGTAGCGCTGTGGGAGTGGCGTGGGTTGTGGTGTAACGCTGTGGGTGTGGTGTGGGCATTAGTTTAGCGCTTTGTGTGTGGTGTGGGTTGTGGAGTAGACCTGCGGGAGTGGCGTGAGCAGTGGTGTAGCCCTGTGGGAGTGGTGTGGGCAGCGGTGTAGCGTTGCCCGAGTGGTGTTGGGAGTGGTTTAATGCTGCGGGAGTGGTGTTGGCTTTGGTTTATTTCTGTGGGAATGGTCTGGGCATTGGTGAATTGCTGTTGGAGTGTTGTGGGCTTTGGTGTAATTCTGTGGGAGTGGTGTGGTTAGTGGTGTAGTGCTGTGGGAGTGGTGTGGGCAGTGGTTTAGCGCTGTGAGAGTGGTTTTGGCAGTGGTGTAGCGCTGCGGGAGTGGTGTAGGTTGTGGTGTAGCGCTGTCGGAGTGGTGTGGGCAGTGGTGTAGAGCTGTGGGAGTTGTGTGGCCATTTGTGTAATTCTGTGGGAGTGGTGTGGGCAGTGGTGTAATACTGTGGGAGTGGTGTGGGCAGTGGTGTAGCGCTGTGGGAGTGGTGTGGGCAGTGGTGTAGTGCTGTGGGAGTGGTGTGGGCAGTGGTGTAGCGCTGTGGGAGTGGCGTGGGCAGTGGTGTAATACTGTGGGAGTGGTGTGGGTTGTGGTGTAGCGCTATGGGAGTGGTGTGGGTTGTGGTGTAGCGCTGTGGGAGTGGTGTGGGCAGTGGTTTAGAGCTGTGGGAGTGGTGTGGCCATTTGTGTAATTCTCTGGGAGTGGTGTGGGCAGTGGTGTAATACTGTGGGAGTGGTGTGGGCAGTGGTGTAGAGCTGTGGGAGTGTTGTGGGCAGTGGTGTAGCGCTGTGGGGGTGGTGTTGGCAGTGGTTTACCGCTGCGGGAGAAGAGTGGGCAGTGGTGTAACGCTGTGGGAGTGGCGTGGGCAGTGGTGTTGCGCTGTGGGAGTGGTGTCGGCAGTGGTGTAGCGCTGTGGGAGTGGTGTCGGCAGTGGTGTTGAGCTGTGGGAGTGGTGTGGGTTGTGGTGTAGTGCTGTCGGAGTGGTGTGGGCAGTGGTGTAGCGCTGTGGGAGTGGTGTGGGCAGTGGTGTAGTGCTGTGGGAGTGGTGTGGGCAGTGGTGTAGCGCTGTCGGAGTGGTGTGGGCGGTGGTGTAGAGCTGTGGGAGTGGTGTGGGCAGTGGTGTAGTGCTGTGGGAGTGGTGCGGGTAGTGTTGTAGTGCTGTGGAGTTGATGTGGGCACTGGTGTAGCGCTGCGGGAGTATTTTGTGCAGTGGTGTAGAGCTGTGGGAGTGGCGTGGGCAGTGGTGTAGCGCTGTGGGAGCGGTTAGGGCTGTCGTGTAACGATGTAGGAGTGGTTTTGGCAGTGGTGTAGCGCCTTTGGAGTGGCGCGGGTTTTGGTGTAACGCTGTGGGAGTGGCGTGGGCATTGGTTTAACGATGCGGGAGTGGTGTGAGAAGTGGTCTAGTGCTGTGGGAGTGCTGTGGACGGTCGTGTAGCGCTGTGGGAGTTATGTGGGCATTAGTGTAGTGCTGTGGGAATGTTGTGTGCTTTGGTGTAGCGCTATGGTATGGTGTGGGCGTTAGTTTAGCGCTGTGTGTGTGGTTTGGGTTGTGGAGTAGAGCTGCGGGAGTGGTGTGGGCAGTGGTGAAGCGCTGCGGTAGTGGTGTGGGTAGTGGTGTAGCGCTGCGGGAATGGTGTTTGTAGTGGTGTAGCGTTGTGGCCGTTGTGTGGGCAGTGGTGTAGCGCTGTGGGAGTGATGTTGGTTCTGGTGTAGCGCTGCGGGAGTTGTTTGTGCATTGATTTAACGCTGCGGGATTGTTATGGGCAGTGGTGTAGTGCTGTGGGAGTGTTATGGGCATTAGTGTAGCGCTTTGGTATGGTGTTGGCATTCGTCTAGCGCTGTGGGAGTGGTGTGGGCATTGGTTTTGCGCTGTATGAGTGATGTGCGCATTAGTTTAGCACTGTGTGTGTGGTGTGGGGTGTGGAGTGGAACTGCGGGTGTGGTGTGGGCATTGGTGTAGTGCTGTGGGAGTGGTGTGGGCAGTGGTGTAGTGCTGTGGGAGTGGTGTGGGCAGTGGTTTAGCGCTGTGGGAGTGGTGTGGGCAGTGGTTTAGCGCTGTGGGAGTGTTGTGGGCATTAGTTAAGCGGTTTGTGTGTGGTGTGGGCTGTGGAGTAGACCTGCGGGACTGGCGTGGGCAGTGGTGTACTTCTGTCGGAGTGGTGTGGGCAGTGGTTTAGCGCTGTGAGAGTGGTGTGGGTAGTGTTGTAGTGCTGTGGGTTTGATAAGGGCACTGGTGTAGCGCTGCGGGAGTATTGTGGGCAGTGGTGTAGCGCTGTGGGAGTGATGTGGGCAGTGGTGTAGCGCTGTGGGAGTGGTGTGGGCAGTGGTGTAGCGCTGTGGGAGTGGTGTGGGCAGTGGTGTAGCGCTGTGGGAGTGGTGTGGGCAGTGGTGTGTGATGTATTGTAACGCTGTGGGAGTGGTGTGGGCACTGGTTTAACGATGCGGGAGTGGTGTGAGAAGTGGTTTAGTGCTGTGGGAGTGCTGTGGACAGTAGTGTAGCGCTGTGGGAGTTAAGTGGGCATTAGTGTATCGCTATGGGATGGTGTGGGCGTTAGTTTAGCGCTGTGTGTGTGGTTTGGAATGTGGACTAGAGCTGCGTGAGTGGTGTGGGCAGTGGTGTAACGCTGTGGGCGTGGTGTGGGTTGTGGTGTAGCGCTGTGGGCGTGGTGTGGGTTGTGGTGTAGCGCTGTGGGAGTGGTTTGGGCATTGATTTAACGCTGCGGGGTTGGTATGGGCAGTGGTGAGGTGCTGTGGGAGTGTTGTGGGCTTTAGCGTAGCGCTCTGGTATGGTGTGGGCATTCCTCTAACGCTGTGGGAGTGGTGTGGGCATTGGTGTAGCGTTGTGAGAGTGGTGTGGGTTGTGGTGTAGCGCTGTGGGACTGGTGTGGGCAGCGGTGTAGCGCTGTAGGAGTGGTCTGGGCAGTCAAGTAACTATGTGGGAGTGGTGTGCGCAGTGGTGTAGTGCTGTGGGAGTGGCGTGGGTTGTGGTGTAGCGCTGTGGGAGTGGCGTGGGCAGAGGTGTAGCCCTGTGGGAGTGGTTTGGGCAGTCGTGCAGCGCTGTAGGAGTGGTCTGGGTACTGGTGTGGTGATGTGGGAGTGGTGTGTGCTGTGGTTTAGTGCTGTGAGAGTGGTGTGGGCTATCGTGCAGCGCTGTGGGTGTGGTGTGGGCAGTGGTGTGGCGCTGTAGGAGTGGCGTGGGTTGTGGTGTAGCGCTGTGGGAGTGGTGTGGATATTGGTTTAACGATGCGGGAGTGGTGTGAGACATGGTTTAGTGCTGTGGGAGTGCTGTGGACAGTAGTGTAGCGCTGTGGGAATGTTGTGGGCATTGGTGTAGCGGTGTGGGGGTGGTGTGGGCAGTGGTGTAGCGCTGTGGGAGTGGTGTGGGCAGTGGTTTAGTGCTGTGGGAGTGGTATGGGCAGTCGTGTAGCGATGTGGGAGTGGTGTGGACAGTGGTGTAGCGCTGTGGGCATGGTGTGGGCAGTGGTGTAGCGCTGTGGGAGTGCTGTGGGTTGTGGTGTAGCGCTGCGGGAGTGGTTTGGGCATTGATTTAATGCTGCGGGATTGGTATGGGCAGTGGTGTAGTGCTGAGGGAGTGTTGTGGGCTTCAGCGTAGCATTGTGGGAGTGGTATGGGCATTCGTCTAGCGCTGTGAGAGTGGTGTGGGCATTGGTTTTGCGCTGTTGGAGTGATGTGGGCATTAGATTAGCACTGTGTGTGTGGTGTGGGTTGTGGAGTGGAACTGCGGGAGTGGTGTGGGCATTGGTGTAGCGCTGTGGGAGTGGTGTCGGTTGTGGCGTAACGCTGTGAGATTGGTGTGGGTTGTGTTGAAACGCCGGGGTGGAGGCGTGGGCAGTGGTGTAGCGCTGCGGCAGTGGTGTGGGCAGTGGTGTAGCGCTGTGGGAGTGGTGTGGGCAGCGGTGTAGCGCTGTGGGAGATGCGTGGTTTGAGGTGTATCGCTTTGGGAGCGGTGTCGGCAGTGGTGTAGCGTTGTGGGAGTGGCGTGGGCAGTGGTGTAGTGCTTCTGGAGTGGTGTGGGCTTTGGTTTAACGCTGCGGGAGTGGTGTGGGCATTAGTGTAGCGCTGTGGGAGTGGTGTGGGCAGTGCTGTAGCGCTGTGGGAGTGGTGTGGGCATTAGTGTAGCGTTGTGGGAGTGGTGTGGGCGTTAATGTAGGGCTGTGTTAGTGTTGTGGGCATTAGTTTAGCGCTTTGTGTGTGGTGTGGGTTGTTGAGTAGACCTGCGGGAGTGGCGTGGGCAGTGGTGTAGCGCTGTGGGAGTGATGTGGGTTGTGGTTTAGCGATGTGGGTGTGGTGTGGGTTGTGGTGTAACGCTGTAGGAGTGGCGTGGGTTGTGGTGTAAAGCTGTGGGAGTGGCTTGGGCACTGGTGTAGCGCTGTGTGAGTGGTTTGGGCAGTGGTGTAGTGCTGTGGGAGTTAAGTGGGTTGTGGTGTAGCGCTGTGGGAGTGGTGTGGGTTGTGGTGTAACACTGTGGGAGTGGCGTGGGGAGTGGTGTAGTGCAGTGGGAGTGGTGTGGGCAGCGGTGTGGCGTTGCCCGAGTGGAGTGTGTAGTGTTTTAATGCTTTGGGAGTGGTGCTGGCATTGGTGCAAATCTGTGGGAGCGTTGTGGGCAGTGGTATAACGCTGTTGGAGTGGTGAGGGTTGTGGTGTAGCGCTGTGGGGGTGGTGTGGGCAGTGGTTCAGCGCTGTGAGAGTGGTGTGGGCAGTGGTGTAGCGCTGTGGGAGTGGCGTAGGTTGTGGTGTAGAACTGTGGGAGTGGCATGGGCACTGGTGTAGCGCTGTGGGAGTGGTTTGGGCAGTGGTGTAGCGCTGTGGGAGTGGTGGGTTGTGGTGTAGCCCTGTGGGAGTGGTTTGGGCAGTCGTGTAACGCTGTAGGAGTGGCGTGGGTTGTGGTGTAACGCTGTGGGAGTGGTCTGGGTGCTGGTGTTGTGAATTGGGAGTGGTGTGTGCTGTGGTTTAGCGCTGTGAGGGTGGCGTGGGTTGTGGTGTAGTGCTGTGTGAGTGATGTTGGCAGTGGTGTAGTGCTGCGGGAGTAGTGTGGGCGGTGGTGCAGCGCTGTGGGAGTGGTGTGGGCAGTGGTGCAGCGCTGTGGGAGTGGTGTAGTGCTGTGGGAGTGGTGTGTGCGGTGGTGCAGTGCTGTGGGAGTGGTGTGGGTAGTGTTGTTGTGCTGTGGGGTTGATGTGGGCACTGGTGTAGCGCTGCAGGAGTATTGTGGGCAGTGGTGTAGCGCTGTGGGAGTGGTGTGGGATGTATTGCAATGCTGTAGGTGTGGCGTGGGTTGTGGTGTAACGCTGTGGGAGTGGTGTGGGCAGTGGTGTAACGCTGTGGGAGTTGTGTGGACAGTGGTGTAGCGCTGTGGGAATGTTGTGGGCATTGGTGTAGCGCTATGGGAATGGTGTGGACAGTGGTTTAGTGCTGTGGGAGTGGTATGGGCAGTCGTGTAGCAATGTGGGAGTGCTGTGGGTTGTGGTGTAGCGCTGCGGGAGTGGTTTGGGCATTGATTTAATGCTGCGGGATTGGTATGGGCAGTGGTGTAGTGCTGCGGGAGTGGTGTGGGCATTAGTGTAGCGCTGTGGGAGTGGTGTGGGCAGTGGTGTAGCGCTGTGGGAGTGGTGTGGGCAGTGGTGTAGCGCTGTGGGAGTGGTGTGGGAATTAATGTAGCGCTTTGTGTGTGGTGTGGGCTTTGGTTTAACGCTGCGGGAGTGGCGTGGGCAGTGGTGTACCGCTGTGGGAGTGGTGTGGGCGTTATTGTAGGGCTGTGTTAGTGTTGTGGGCATTAGTTTAGCGCTTTGTGTGTGGTGTGGGTTGTTGAGTAGACCTGCGGGAGTGGCGTGGGCAGTGGTGTAGCGCTGTGGGAGTGATGTGGGTTGTGGTTTAGCGATGTGGGTGTGGTGTGGGTTGTGGTGTAAAGCTGTGGGAGTGGCTTGGGCACTGGTGTAGCGCTGTGTGAGTGGTTTGGGCAGTGGTGTAGTGCTGTGGGAGTTAAGTGGGTTGTGGTTTAGCAATGTGGGTGTGGTGTGGGCAGTGGTGTAGGACTGTGGGAGTGGTGTGGGTTGTGGTGTAACACTGTGGGAGTGGCGCGGGGAGTGGTGTAGTGCAGTGGGAGTGGTGTGGGCAGCGGTGTGGCGTTGCCCGAGTGGAGTGTGTAGTGTTTTAATGCTGTGGGAGTGGTGCTGGCATTGGTGCAATTCTGTGGGAGCGTTGTGGGCAGTGGTATAACGCTGTTGGAGTGGTGAGGGTTGTGGTGTAGCGCTGTTGGAGTGGTGAGGGTTGTGGTGTAGCGCTGTTGGAGTGGTGTGGGCAGTGGTGTAGCGCTGTGGGAGTGGCGTGGGCAGTGGTGTAGCGCTTTGGGAGTATTGTGGGCAGTGGTGTAGCGCTTTGGGAGTGGCGTGGGTTGTGGTGTAGAACTGTGGGAGTGGCATGGGCACTGGTGTAGCGCTGTGGGAGTGGTTTGGGCAGTGGTGTAGCGATGTGGAAGTGGCGTGGGCAGTGCTGTAGCGCTGTGAGAGTGCTATGGGTTGTGGTGTAGTGCTGTGGGGGTGGTGTGGGCAGTGGTTTAGCGCTGTGGGAGTGGTGTGGGCAGTGATGTAGCGCTGTGAGAGTGCTATGGGTTGTGGTGTAGCGCTGTGGGAGTGGTGTGGGCAGTGGTGCAGCGCTGTAGGAGTGGTCTGGGCAGTCAAGTAACGCTGTGGGAGTGGTGTGGGCAGTGGTGTAGCGCTGTAGGAGTGGTCTGGGCAGTCAAGTAACGCTGTAGGAGTGGCGTGGGTTGTGGTGTAGCGCTGTGGGAGTGGTCTGGGTGCTGGTGTTGTGAATTGGGAGTGGTGTGTGCTGTGGTTTAGCGCTGTGAGGGTGGTGTGGGCAGTGGTGTAGCTCTATGGGAGTGGCGTGGGTTGTGGTGTAGTGCTGTGCGAGTGATGTTGGCAGTGGTGTAGTGCTGCGGGAGTAGTGTGGGCTATCGTGCAGCGCTGTGGGAGTGGTGTGGGCAGTGGTGTGGCGCTGCGGGAGTAGTGTGGGCGGTGGTGCAGCGCTGTGGGAGTGGTGTGGGCAGTGGTGTAGCGCTGTGGGAGTGGTGTGGGCAGTGGTGTAACGCTGTGGGAGTGGTGTGGGCAGTGGTGTAGTGCTGTGGGAGTGGTGTGGGTAGTGTTGTTGTGCTGTGGGGTTGATGTGGGCACTGGTGTAGCGCTGTGGGAGTGGTGTGGGATGTATTGTAATGCTGTAGGAGTGGCGTGGGTTGTGGTGTAACGCTGTGGGAGTTGTGTGGACAGTGGTGTAGCGCTGTGGGAGTGGTGTGGGCATTGGTTTAAAGCTACGGGAGTGGTGTGAGAAGTGGTTTAGTGCTGCGGGAGTGCTGTGGACAGTAGTGTAGCGCTGTGGGAGTTAAGTGGGCATTAGTGTAGCGCTGTGGGAATGTTGTGGGCATTGGTGTAGCGCTATGGGAATGGTGTGGGCGTTAGTTTAACGCTGTGTGTGTGGTTTGGGTATTTGGAGTAGAGCTACGGGAGTGGTGTGGGTAGTGTTGTAGCGCATCGGGAGTGGTGTGGGCAGTCGTGTAGCAATGTGGGAGTGGTGTGGACAGTGGTGTAGCGCTGTGGGAGTGCTGTGGGTTGTGGTGTAGCGCTGCGGGAGTGGTTTGGGCATTGATTTAATGCTGCGGGATTGGTATGGGCAGTGGTGTAGTGCTGAGGGAGTGTTGTGGGCTTCAGCGATGCACTGTGGGAGTGGTGTGGGCATTCGTCTAGCACTGTGAGAGTGGTGTGGGCATTGGTTTTGCGCTGTTGGAGTGATGTGGGCATTAGATTAGCACTGTGTGTGTGGTGCGGGTTGTGGTGTAGCGCTGTGGGAGTGGTGTGGGCAGTGGTGTAGCGCTTTGGGAGTGGTGCGGGTTGTGGTGTAGCGCTGTGGGAGTGGTGTGGGCAGTGGTGTAGCGCTTTGGGAGTGGTGCGGGTTGTGGTGTAACGCTGTGGGAGTGGTGTGGGCATTGGTTTAAAGCTACGGGAGTGGTGTGGGCATTAGTGTAGCGCTGTGAGAGTAGTGTGGGCATTAGTGTAGCGCTGTGGGAGTGTTGTGGGCATTAGTGTAGTGCTGTGGGAGTGGTGTGGGCAGTGCTGTAGTGCTGTGGGAGTGGTGTGGGCATTAATGTAGCGCTGTGGGAGTGGTGTGAGCATTAGTGTAGCGCTGTGGGAGTGTTGTGGGCATTAGTGTAGCGCTGTGGGAGTGGTGTGGGCGTTAGTGTAGGGCTGTGGTAGTGTTGTCGGCATTAGTTTAGCGCTTTGTGTGTGGTGTGGGTTGTGGAGTAGACCTGCAGGAGTGGCGTGGGCAGTGGTGTAGATCTGTTGGAGTGGTTTGGGTAGTGGTGTAACGATGTGCGAGTGGTGTGGGTTGTGGTGTAATGCTGTGGGAGTGATGTGCGTTGTGGTTTAGCGATGTGGGTGTGGTGTGGGCAGTGGTGTAGCGCTGTGGAAGTGGTGTGGGTTGTGGTGTAACACTGAGGAATTGTAATGGTCAGTGGTGTAGTCCTGTGGGAGTGGTGTGGGTTGTGGTGTAAAGCTGTGGGAGTGGCGTGGGCAGTGGTGTAGCGCTGTGGGAGTGGCGTGGGCAGTGGTGTAGTGCTATGGGAGTGGTGTGGGCAGTGGTGTAGCTCTGTGGGAGTGGTGTCGGCAGTGGTGTAGCTCTGTGGGAATGGTGTGGGACGTGTTGTAGGTCTGTGGGAGTGGTGTGGGCAGTGGTGTAGCTCTGTGGGAGTGGTGTGGGACGTGTTGTAGCTCTGTGGGAGTGGTGTGGGCAGTGGTGTAACGCTGTGGGAGTGGTGTGGACAGTTGTGTAGCGCTGTGTCAGTGGCGTGTGTTGTGGTGTAGCCCTGTGGGAGTGGTGTAGGCAGTGGAGTTGTGCTTGGGAGTGGCGTGGGCTGTGGTGTAGCGCTTCAGGAGTATTGTGGTCAATGGTGCAGCACTGTGTGAACGGTGTGGGCATTAGTTTAGCGCTTTGTGTGTGGTTTGGGTTGTGGTGTAGAGATGCGGGAGTGGTGCGGGTAGTGGTGTAGCGCTGTGGCAGTGGTGTGGGCAGTGCTGTAGCGCTGTGGATGTGATGTGGGTAGTGGTGTAGCGCTCTGGGAGTGGTGTGGGCTGTGGTGTAGCGCTGTGGGAGTGGTTTGGGCAATCGTGTAACGCTGTGGGATGGTGTGGGTTGTGGTGTAGTGCTGTGGGAGTGGTGCGGGCATTGGTTTAACGATGCGGGAGTGGTGTGAGAAGTTGTTTAGTGCTGTGGGAGTGCTGTGGACAGTAGTGTAGCGCTGTGGGAATGTTGTGACCATTGGTGTGGCGCTATGGTATGGTGTGGGCGTTAGTTTAGCGCTGTGTGTGTGGTTTGGGTTGTGGAGTAGAGCTGCGGGAGTGGTGTGGGCAGTGGTGTAGCGCTGCGGTAGTGGTGTGGGCATTGGTTTAATGCTGCAGGATTCGTGTCGGCATTAGTGTAGCGCTGTGGGAATGTTGTGGGCAGTGGTGTAGCGCTGTGGGAAAGGTGTGGGCAGTGGTGTAGCGCTGTGGGGGTGGTGTGAGCATTAGTGTAGCGCTGTGGGAGTGTTGTGGGCGTTAGTGTAGGGTTGTGGTAGTGGTGTGGGCATTAGTTAAGCGCTTTGTGTGTGGTGTGGGTTGTGGATTAGACCTGCAGGAGTGGGGTGGGCATTGGTGTAGCTCTGTTGGAGTGGTGTGGGTAGTGGTGTAGTGCTCTGGGAGAGGTGTGGGCAGTGGTGTAGCGCTGTGGGAGTGGTGTGGGTTGTGGTGTAGCGCTGTGGGAGTGGTGTGGGCCGTGGTGTAGCGCTGTGGGAGTGATGTGGGTTGTGGTTTTGCAATGTGGGTGTGGTGTGGGCAGTGGTGTAGCCCTGCAGGAGTGGTGTGGGCAGTGGTGTAGCGCTGCGGGATTGGTGTGGGCAGTGGTGTAGCGCTGCGGGCGTGGCTTGGGCATTGATTTAACGCTGCAGGATTGTTATGGGCAGTGGTGTAGTGCTGTGGGAGTGTTCTGGGCTTCAGCGTAGCACTGTGGGAGTGGCGTGGGCATTCGTCTAGCGCTGTGGGAGTGGTGTGGGCATTGGTTTTGCGCTGTGGGAGTGATGTGGGCATTAGTTTAGCACTGTGTGTGTGGAGGGTGAGTTGTGGAGTGGAACTGCGGGAGTGGTGTGGCATTCGTGTAGCGCTGTGGGAGTGGTGTCGGTTGTGGTGTAATGCTGTGGGAGTGGTGCGGGTTGTGGTGTAACGCAGTGGGAGTGGTGTGGGCAGTGGTGTAGTGCTGTGCGAGTGGTGTGGGCAGTGGTGTAGCGCTGTGGGAGTGGTGTGGGCAGTGGTGTAGCGCTGTGGGAGTGGTGTTGGCAGTGGTGTAGCGCTGTGGGAGTGGTTTGGCAATGGTGTTGCGCTGCGGGAGCGGTGTTGGCAGTGGTGTAACGCTGTGGGAGTGGCGTGGGGAGTGTTGTAGCGCTGCGGGACTGGTGTGGGCAGTGGTGTAGCGCTGTGGGAGTGGTGTGGGCAGTGGTGTAGCGCTGTGGGAGTGGTGTGGGCAGTGGTGTAGTGCAGTGGGAGTGGTTGGCCGGTGGTGTAGTGCTGTGGGAGTGGTGTGGGCATTGATTTAGCGCTGTGGGAATGTTGTTGGCGTTGGTTTAGTGTGTGGTGTGGGTTGTGGAGTGGATCTGCGGGAGTGGTGTGGGCAGTGGTGTAGCGCTGTGGGAGTGGTGTGGGTTGTGGTGTAGTGCTGTGGGCGTGGTGTGGGCAGTGGTTAGTGCTGTGGGAGTGATGTGGGCAGTGGTGTAGAGCTGTGGGAGTGGTGTGGGCAGTGGTGTAGCGCTGTGGATGTGGTGTGGGCAGTGGTGTAGTGCTGTGGGTGTGGTGTGGGTTGTGGTTTAACACTGTGAGAGTGGCATGGGCAGTGGTGTAGATGCTGTGGGAGTGGTGTGATTTAAGCTGTAACGCTGTAGGAGTAGTGTGGTTTGCGGTGTAGTGCTGTGGGAGTGGTGTGGGCAGTGGTGTAGCGCTGCGGGAGTGTTGTGGGCAGTGGTGTTGCGCTGTGGGAGTGGTTTGGGCAGTCGTGTAACGCTGTGGGAGTGGTGTGGGTTGTGGTGTAACGCTGTGGGAGTGGCGTTGGCATTGGGTTAGTGCTGTGGGAGTGGTGTGGTCAGTAGTGTACCGCTGTGGGAGTGATGTGGGCATTAGTGTAGCGCTGTGGGAATGTTTTGGGCATTGGTGTAGCGCTATGGGTATGGTGTGGGCGTTAGCTTAGCGCTTTGTGAGTGGTTTGGGTTGTGGAGTAGAGCTGCGGGAGTGGTGTGGGCAGTGGTGTAGCGCTGCGGTAGTGGTGTGGGCAATCGTGTAGCGATGTGGGAGTGGTGTGGGCATTGGTTTAATGCTGCGGGAGTGGTGTGGGCATTAGTGTCGTGCTGTGGGAGTGGTGTGGGCAGTGGTGTAGCACTGTGGGAGTGTGGGCATTAGTGTAGTGCTGTGGGAATGGTGTGGGCAGTGGTGTAGTGCGGTGGGAGTGGTGTTGGCATTAGTGTAGTGCTGTGGGAGTGGTGTGGGCGTTAGTGTAGGGCTGTGGTAGTGTTGTGGGCATTTTTCTGAGTGGTGTGGGTTGTGGAGAAGACCTGCGGGAGTGGGGTGGGCAGTGGTGTAGCTCTGTTGGAGTGGTGTGGGTTGTGGTGTAGTTCTGTGGGAGTGGTGTGGCTAGTGGTGTAGCGCTGTGGGAGTGGTGTGGGCAGTGGTGTAGCGCTGTGGGAGTATTGTGGGCTGTGGTTTAGCGATGTGGGAGTGGTGTGAGCAGCGGTGTAGTGCTGTGGGAGTGGTGTGGCTAGTGGTGTAGCGCTGAGGGAGTGGTGTGGGCAGTGGTGTAGCGCTGTGGGAGTGGTGTGTTCAGTGGTGTAGCGCTGTGGGAGTATTGTGGGTTGTGGTTTAGCGATGTGGGTGAGGTGTGGGCAGTGGTGTAGTGCTGTGGGAGTGGTGTGGGCAGTGGTGTAGTGCTGTGGGAGTGGTGTGGGCAGCGGTGTGGCGTTGCCCAAGTGTTGTCGTGAGTGTGTTAATGCTGCGGGAGTGGTGTGGGCAGTGGTGTATTCCTGTGGGAGTGGTGTGGGCAGTGGTGTAGCGCTGTGGGTGTGGTGTGGGCAGTGGTGTAGCGCTGTGGGAGTGGTATGGGCAGTGGTGTAGCGCTGTGGGAGTATTGTGGGCAGTGGTGTAGCGCTGTGGGAGTGGTGTGGGTTGTGGAGTAACGCTGTGGGAGTGTTGTGGGCAGTGGTGCAGCGCTGTGGGACTGGTGTGGGCATTAGTTTAGCGCTTTGTGTGTGGTTTGGGTTGTGGTATAGGGCTGCGGGAGTTGTGTGGTTAGTGGTGTAGCACTGCGGGATTGGTGTGGTTAGTGGTGTAGCGCTGTGGGAGTGGTGTGGGCAGTGGTGTAGCACCTTGGGAGTGGTTAGGAGAGTGTTGTAGAGCTGTGTGAGTGGTGTGGGCAGTGGTGTATTGCTGCGGGAGTGGTGTTGGCAGTGGTGTAGAGCTGTGGGAGTGGTGTGGGCAGTGCTATAGCACTGCAGGAGTTGTGTGGGCATTGGTGTAGCTCTGTGGATGTGGTGTGGGCAGTGGTGTAGCGCTGAGGGTGTTGTGTGGGCAGTGCTGTAGCGCTGTGGGAGTGGTGTGGGTTGTGGTGTAGCGCTGTGGGAGTGGTGTGGGCAGTGGTGCAATGCTGTCGGAGTGGGGTGGGCAGGGGTGTAGTGCTGTGGGAGTGGTGTGGGCAGTGGTGTAGCACTGCGGGAGTTGTGTGGGCATTGGTGTAGCGCTGTGGATGTGGTGTGGGCAGTGGTGTAGCGCTGAGGGTGTTGTGTGGGCAGTGCTGTAGCGCTGTGGGAGTGATGTGTGTTGTGGTTTAACACTGTGAGTGTGGCATGGGCAGTGGTTTAGATGCTGTGGGAGTGGTGTGGGTTGTGGTGTAGGGCTGCGGGAGAGGTTTGGCAAGTGGTGTAGCGCTGTGTGAGTGGTGTGGGGAGTGTTGTAGCGCTGCGGGAGTTGTGTTGGCAGTGGTGTAGAGCTGTGGGAGTGGTTTGACAGAGGTGTATTGCTTTGAGACTGGTGTGATTTATGGTGTAACGCTCTAGGAGTGGTGCGGTTTGTGGTGTAGCGCTGTGGGAGTAGTTTGGACAGTGGTATAACGCTGTGGGAGTGGCGTGGGCATTAGTGTAGTGCTGTGGGAGTGGTGTGGGCATTAGTGTAGCGCTGTGGGAGTGTGGGCATTAGTGTAGTGCTGTGGGAATGGTGTGGGCAGTGGTGTAGTGCTGTGGGAGTGGTGTTGGCATTAGTGTCGTGCTGTGGGAGTGGTGTGGGCGTTAGTTTAACGCTTTGTGAGTGGTGTGGGTTGTGGAGAAGACCTGCGGGAGTGGGGTGGGCAGTGGTGTAGCTCTGTTGGTGTGGTGTGGGTTGTGGTGTAGTGCTGTGGGAGTGGTGTGGGCAGTGGTGTAGCTCTGTGGGAGTGGTGTGGGTTGTGGTGTAGTGCTGTGGGAGTGGTGTGTGCAGTGGTGTAACGCTGTGGGAGTATTGTGGGTTGTGGTGTAGTGCTGTGGGAGTGGTGTGGGCAGTGGTGTAGCTCTGTGGGAGTGGTGTAGGCAGTGGTGTAGCGCTGTGGGAGTGGTGTGGGCAGTGGTGTAGCGCTGTGGGAGTGGTGTGGGCATTGGTTTAATGCTGCGGGAGTGGTGTGGGCATTAGTGTCGTGCTGTGGGAGTGGTGTGGGCAGTGTTGTAGCGCTGTGGGAGTGTGGGCATTAGTGTAGTGCTTTGGGAATGGTGTGGGCAGTGGTGTAGTGCTGTGGGAGTGGTGTTGGCATTAGTGTAGTGCTGTGGTAGTGGTGTGGGCGTTAGTGTAGGGCTGTGGTAGTGTTGTGGGCATTTTTGTGAGTGGTGTGGGTTGTGGAGAAGACCTGCGGGAGTGGGGTGGGCAGTGGTGTAGCTCTGTTGGAGTGGTGTGGGTTGTGGTGTAGTGCTGTCGGAGTGGTGTGGCTAGTGATGTAGCGCTGTGGGAGTGGTGTGGGCAGTGGTGTAGCGCTGTGGGAGTGGTGTGGGCAGTGGTGTAGCGCTGTGGGAATGGTGTGGGCAGTGGTGTAGTGCTGTGGGAATGGTGTGGGTTGTGGTGTAGCGCTGTGGCAGTGGTGTGCGCAGTGGTGTAGCGCTGTGGGAGTATTGTGGGTTGTGGTTTAGCGATTTGGGAGTGGTGTGAGCAGCGGTGTAGCGCTGTGGGAGTGGTGTGTGCAGTGGTGTAGCGCTGTGGGAGTATTGTGGGTTGTGGTTTAGCGATGTGGGTGAGGTGTGGGCAGTGGTGTAGCGCTGTGGAAGTGGTGTGGGTTGTGGTGTAACACTGTGGGAGTGGCATGGTCAGTGGTGTAGCGCTGTGGGAGTGGTGTGGGCAGCGGTGTGGCGTTGTCCAAGTGTTGTCGCGAGTGTGTTAATGCTGCGGGAGTGGTGTGGGCAGTGGTGTATTCCTGTGGGAGTGGTGTGGGCATTGGTGCAATTCTGTGGGAGTGTTGTGGGCAGTGGTGTAGTGCTGTGGGAGAGTTATGGGCTTTGGTGTAATTCTGTCGGAGTGGTGTGGGCAGTGGTGCAGCGTTGTGGGAGTGGTGTGGGCATTCGTGTAACGCTGTGGGAGTGGAGCGGGCAGTGGTGTAGCGCCTTGGGAGTGGTTTGGGGAGTGTTGTAGAGCTGTGTGAGTGGTATGGGCAGTGGTGTATTGCTGCGGGAGTGGTGTTGGCAGTGGTGTAGAGCTGTGGGAGTGGTGTGGGCAGTGCTGTAGCACTGCGGGAGTTGTGTGGGCATTGGTGTAGCGCTGTGGATGTGGTGTGGGCAGTGTTGTAGCGCTGTGGGAGTGGCGTGGGTTGTGGTGTAGCGCTGTGGGCGTGGTGTGGGCAGTGGAGTAGCGCTGTGGGACTGGTGTGGGCATTAGTTTAGCGCTTTGTGTGTGGTTTGGGTTGTGGTATAGGGCTGCGGGAGTTGTGTGGTTAGTGGTGTAGCGCTGCGGGATTGGTGTGGTTAGTGGTGTAGCGCTGTGGGAGTGGGGTGGGCAGTGGTGTAGCGCCTTGGGAGTGGTTTGGAGAGTGTTGTAGAGCTGTGTGAGTGGTGTGGGCAGTGGTGTATTGCTGCGGGAGTGGTGTTGGCAGTGGTGTAGAGCTGTGGGAGTGGTGTGGGCAGTGGTGTAGTGCTGTGGGAGTGGTGTGGGCAGTGGTGTAGAGCTGTGGGAGTGGTGTGGGCAGTGCTGTAGCACTGCAGGAGTTGTGTGGGCATTGGTGTAGCGCTGTGGATGTGGTGTGGGCAGTGGTGTAGCGCTGAGGGTGTTGTGTGGGCAGTGGTGTAGCGCTGTGGGAGTGGTGTGGGCAGTGCTGTAGCGCTGTGGGAGTGGTGTGGGTTGTGGTGTAGCGCTGTGGGAGTGGTGTGGGCAGTTGTGTTTTGCTGCGGGAGTGGTGTTGGCAGTGGTGTAGAGCTGTGGGCGTGGTGTGGGCAGTGCTGTAGCACTGCGGGAGTTGTGTGGGCATTGGTGTAGCGCTGAGGGTGTTGTGTGGGCAGTGCTGTAGCGCTGTGGGAGTGATGTGTGTTGTGGTTTAACACTGTGAGTGTGGCATGGGCAGTGGTGTAGATGCTGTGGGAGTGGTGTGGGTTGTGGTGTAGGGCTGCGGGAGAGGTTTGGCAAGTGGTGTAGCGCTGTGTGAGTGGTGTGGGGAGTGTTGTAGCGCTGCGGGAGTTGTGTTGGCAGTTGTGTAGAGCTGTGGGAGTGGTTTGGCAGTGGTGTAGTGCTGTGGGAGTGGTGTGGGCAGTGGTGTAGCTCTGTGGGAGTGGTGTGGGCAGTGGTGTAGCGCTGTGGGAGTGGTGTGGGTTGTGGTGTAGTGCTGTGGGAGTGGTGTGGGCAGTGGTGTAGCTCTGTGGGAGTGGTGTGGGTTGTGGTGTAGTGCTGTGGGAGTGGTGTGTGCAGTGGTGTAACGCTGTGGGAGTATTGTGTGTTGTGGTTTAGCGATGTGGTTGTGGTGTGGGCAGTGTTGCAGCGCTGTGGAAGTGGTGTGGGTTGTGGTGTAGTGCTGTGGGTGTGGTGTGGGCAGCGGTTGGCGTTGCCCGAGTGTTGTCGCGAGTGTGTTAATGCTGCGGGAGTGGTGTGGGCATTGGTGCAATTCTGTGGGAGTGTTGTGGGCAGTGGTGTAGCGCTGTGGGAGAGTTGTGGGCTTTGGTGTAATTCTGTCAGAGTGGTGTTGGCAGTGGTGTAGCGCTGTGGGAGTGTTGTGGGCAGTGGTGCAGCGCTGTGGGAGTGGTTTTGGCAGTGGTGTAGCTCTGCAGGGGTAGTGTGGGCAGTGGTGTAGCGTTGTAGGAGTGGTGTGGGCATTCGTGTAGCGCTGTGGGAGTGGTGTGTGCAGTGGTGTAGTGCTGTGGGAGTGGCGTGGGTTGTGGTGTAGCGCTGTGGGAGTGGTGTGGGCAGTGGTGTAGCGCTGTGGGAGTGATGTGTGTTGTGGTTTAATACTGTGATTGTGGCATGGGCAGTGGTGTAGATGCTGTGGGAGTGGTGTGGGTTGTGGTGTAGTGCTGCGGGAGAGGTGTGGCAAGTGGTGTAGCGCTGTGGGAGTGGGTTGGGCAGACATGTAACGCTGTGGGACTGGCGTGGGCAGTGGTGTTGCGCTGCGGGAGTGCTGTGGGCTATGGTGTAGCGCTGTGGGAGTGGCGTGGGTTGTGGTGTAGCGCTGTGGGAGTGGTGTAGGCAGTGGTGTAGCGCTATGGGAGTGTTGTGTGCAGTGGTGTAGTGCTGTGGGAGTGGTGTGGGCAGTGGTGTAGTGCTGTGGGAGTTATGTGGGCAGTGGTGTAGCGCTGTGGGAGTGGTGTGGGTTGTGTTGTAATGCTGTGGAGTAGCGTGGGCAGTGGTGTAGCGCTGTGGGAGTGGTGTGGGCAGTGGTGTAGCGCTGTGGGATTGGTGTGGGTTGTAGTGTAGCACTGTGGGAGTGGCATGGGTTAAGGTGTAGCGCTTTGGGAGTGGCGTGGGTTGAGGTGTAGCGCTGTGGGAGTGGTTTGGCAGTGATGTAGTGCTGTGGGATTGGTGTGGATTGTGGTGCAGCGCTGTGGGAGTTGTGTGTGCAGTGGTGTAGCGATGTGGGAGTGTTGAGGGCAGTGGTGTAGAACTGTGGGAGTGGTGTTGGTAAACGGGAATGAGAGTGAGATCACGGGGAGGATAATGGGGCAGACTGTTAGTTCACGGGGAGGTTAAATGGACAGAGAGTGAGATAATGGGGACGTTAAAGGGACAGAGAGTGAGATCACGGGGTGTTCAAAGGAACAGAGAGTGAGATCACGGGGAGGTTAAAGGGACAGAGAGTGAGATCACGGGGAGGTTATTGGGACAGAGAGTGAGATCACGGGGAGGTTAAAGGGACAGAGAGTGAGGCCATGGGGAGGTTAAAGGGACAGAGTCAGATCACGGGGAGGTTAAAGGGACAGAGAGTGAGATCACGGGGAGGTAAAAGGGAAAAAGAGAGAGATGACGCGGAGGTTAAAGGGACAGAGAATGATATCACGGGGAGGTAAAATGGACAGAGAGTGAGATCACGCGGAGGTTAAAGGGACAGGGAGTGAGATCACGGGGAGGTTAAAGGGACAAAGAGTGAGATCACGCAGAGGTTAAAGGGATAGAGAGTGAGATCACGGTGAGGTTAAAGGGAAAGTGAGTGAGATCTCGGGGAGATTAAAGGGACAGAGAGTGAGATCACGGGGAGATTAAAGGGACAGAGTGTGAGATAACGGGGAGATTAAAGGGACAGAAGTGAGATCACGGGGAGGTTAAATGGAAAGTGAGTGAGATCACGGGGAGATTAAAGGGACAGAGAGTGAGATCACGGGGACGTTAAAGGGACAGAGAGTGAGATCACGGGGAGGTTAAAGCGACAGAGAGTGAGTTCACGGGGACGTTAAAGGGACAGAGAGTGAGATCACGGGGAGGTTAAAGGGACAGAGAATGAGATCACGGGGATGTTAAAGGGACAGAGAGTGAGATCACGGGTAGGTTAAAGGGACAGAGAGTGAGATCACGGGCAGTTTAAAGGGACAGAGAGTGAGATCACGGGGAGGTTAAATGGACAGAGAGTGGGATCAGGGGGAGGTTAAAGGGACAGAGAGTGAGATCACGGGGAGGTTAAAGGGACAGAGAGTGAGATCACGGGGAGGTTAAAGGGACAGAGAGTGAGATCACGCGGAGGTTAAAGGGACAGAGTGTGAGATCACGGGGAGGTCAACGGGACAGAGGGTGAGATTACGGGGAGGTTAAAGGGACAAAGAGTGAGATCACGCGGAGTTTAAAGGGAAAGGGAGTGAGATCACGGGGAGGTTCATGGGACAGAGAATGAGATCACGGGGAGGTAAAATGGACAGAGAATGAGATCACGGGGAGGTTAAAGGGACAAAGAGTGAGATCACGCGGAGGTTAAAGGGACAGAGAGTGAGATCACGGGCAGGTTCAAGTGACAGAGAGTGTGATCTCGGGGAGGTTAAAGGGAAAGTGAGTGAGATCATGGGGAGATTAAAGGGACAGAGAGTGAGATCACGGGGAGATTAAAGGGACTGTGTGTGAGATCACGGGGAGATTAAACGGACAGAGAGTGAGATCACGGGGAGGTAAAATGGACAGAGAGTGAGATCAGGGGGAGGTTAAAGAGACAGAGAGTGAGTTCACGGGGAGGATAAAGGGAGAGAGAATGATTTCACGGGGAGGCTAAAGGACCAGAGAGAGAGATCACGGGGAGGTTCAAGTGTCAGAGAGTGATATCACGGGAAGGTTAAAGGGAAAGAGAGTTAGATCACGGGGAGGTTAAAGGGACATAAAGTGAGATCACGGGGAGGTTAAAGGGACAGAGATTGAGACCAGGGGAGGTTAATGGGACAGAGAATGAATTCACGGGGAGTTCAGTGGGACAGAGATGAGAACACACGGAGGTTAAAGGGACAGTGAGTGACAGCATGGGGAGGTTAAAGGAACAGACAGTGTCATCACGGGGAGGTTAAAGGGACAGAGAGTGAGATCACAGGGAGGTTAAAAGGGCAGAGAGTGAGATCACGGGGTGGTTATAGGGACAATGAGTGAGATGACGGGGAGGTTGAAGGGAAGTGAGTGAGATAATGTGGAGTTTAAAGGGACAGAGAGTGAGACCATGGGGAGGTTAAAGGAACAGAGAGTGAGATCTCGGGGAGGTTAAAGGGACAGAGAGTGAGATCAAGTAGAGGTTCAAGGGACCGAGATTGAGATCACGGAGAGGTTAAAGGGAAGAGAGAGATCACGGGGAGTTTAGAGGTACAGAGAGTGAGATCACGGTGAGGTTAAAGGGACAGAGAGTGAGATGACGGGGTGGTTAAAGGGACAGAGAGTGAGATGACGGGTGGTTAAAGGGACAGAGAATGTTATCACGGGGAGGTTAAAGGGACAGAGAGTGAGATCACAGCGAGGTTAAAGGGATAGAGAGTGAGATCACGGTGTGTTTAAAGGGGCAGAGAGTGAAATCACGGGGTGGTTATAGGGACAATGAGTGAGATTACGGGGAGGTTGAAGGAACAGAGAGTGAGATGTCGGGGAGGTAAAAGGGACAGAGAGTGAGATCAAGTAGAGGTTCAAGGGACCGAGATTGAGATCACGGGGAGGTTAAGGGTACTGAGAGTGAGATCACGGTGAGGTCAAAGGGACAGAGAGTAGGATCATGGGGAGGTTAAAGGTACAGAGAGTGAGATTACGTGGAGGTTAACGGGACAGAGAATGAGATCACGGGGAGGTTAAAGGGACTGAGAGTAAGATCACGGGGTGGTTAAAGGGAAAGTGAGTGAGATCGTGCGGAGGTTAAAGGGGCAGAGAGTCAGATCACGGGGAGGTTAGAGGGACAGAAAGTGAGGTCACGAGTAGGTAAAATGGAAAGTGAGTGAGGTCACGGGGAGGTTAAAGGGACAGAGAGTGATAACACGGGGAGGTTAAAGGGACAGAGATTGAGATCACCGGGATGTTAAAGGGACAGAGAGTGAGATCACGGGGAGATTTAAGGAACCGAGAGTGAGATCACGGGGAGTTTAAAGGGACAGAAAGTGAGATCACGGGGTGGTTAAAGTGTCAGAGAGTGAGATCACGGGACGTTCAACGGGACAGGGTGTGAGATCACGGGGAGTTTAAAGGGACAGTGACTGAGCTAAGGAGAGTTTGAAGGGAATGAGAGTGAGATCCGAGGAGATCAAAGGGACAGAGAGTGAGATCACGGGGTGGTTAATGGGACAGAGAGTGAGATCACGGGAAGTTGAAAGGGACAGTGAGTGAGATCACGGGTAGGTTAAAGGGACAGAGAGTGAGATCACGTGTAGGTTAAAGGGACAGAGCGTGAGATAACGGGGTGGATAAATGGACTGTGAGTGAAATCACGGGGACATTAAATGGACAGAGAGTGAGATCACGGGGAGGTTAAAGGGACAGAGCGTGAGATCACGGGTAGGTTAAAGGGACAGAGAGTGAGATAACAGGGAGGTTAAAAGGACAGAGAGTGAGATCACGGGGAGATTAAAGGGACAGTGAATGAGATAACGTTGAGGATTAGGGGACAGAGAATGAGTTCACGGGCAGGTTCAAGGGACAGTGTGAGATCACGGGGAGGTTAAAGGGAGAGAGAGTGAGATGACGGGGAGGTTTAAGGGACAGAGAGTGAGATCACGGGGAGGTTAAAGGGAGAGAGAGTGAGATCACGGTGAGGTTAAAGGCATAGAGAGTGAGATCACGGGGAGGCTAAAGGGAGAGAGAGTGAGATCACGGGTAGGTTAAAGGGACAGAGAGTGAGATCATGGGGAGGTTAAAGTGACAGAGATAGAGATCACGGGGAGGTTTAAGGGAATGAGAGTGAGATCACCGGGAGGTTAATGGGACAGAGAGAAAGTTCGCAGGGACGTTAAAGTGACAGTGAGTTACATCACGGGGAGGATTAGGAGACAGAGAGTGAGATCATGGGCAGGTTAAAGGGACAGAGAGTGGCATCACGGGGCGGTTAAAGGGACAGTGATTGAGACCACGGGGAGTTTATAGTGACAGAGAGAGAGATCACGGGGAGGTTAAAGGGACAGAGAGTGAAACCACGGGGAGGTGAAAGGGACAGAGAGTGAGATCACGGGGAGGTTAATGGGACAGAGAGTGAGATCACGGGAAGTTGAAAGTGACAGTGAGTGAGATTACGGAGAGGTTAAAGGGAATGAGAGTGAGATCACGGGGATGTTAAAGGGACAGAGAGTGAGATAACGGGGATATAAAAGGGACAGAGAGTTATATCACGGGGAGGATAAAGGGACAGTGAATGAGATAACGGAGAGGATTAGGGGACAGAGAATGCGATCACGGGCAGGTTCATGGGACAGTCTTTGAGATCACGGGAAGGTTAAAGGGACAGTGTGAGATCACGGGAAGGTTAAAGGGACAGAGAGTGAGATCACGGGGAGGTTAAAGGGACAGTGTTTGACATCACGGGAAGTTTAAAGGGAGAGAGAGTGAGATCACGGGGAGGTTAAAGGGACAGAGAGTTGGAGCACAGGGAGTTTAAAGGCACAGAGAGTGAGATCATGGGGCGTATTATGGGACAGAGAGAGAGATCACGGGGAGGTTAAATGGACAGAGAGTGAGATCGCCGCGTCATTAAATGGACAGAGAGTGAGATCATGGGGAGGTTAAAGGGACAGAGACTGAGATCACGGGAAGGTTAAAGGGACAGAGTCTGAGATCACGTCTAGGTTAAAGGGACAGAGAGTGACATCACGGGGCGGTTAAAGGGACAGAGAGTGAGATCACGGGGAGGTTAAAGGGACAGGGAGTGAGATCACGGGGAGGTTAAAGGGACAGAGAGAGAGATCACGGGGTGGTTAAAGGGAAGAGAGTAAGATCACGGGGAGGTTAAAGGGACAGAGTGTGAGATGACTGGGAGGTTAAAGGGACAGAGAGTGAGATCACGGTTAGGTTAAAGGGACAGAGAGTAAAATCACGGGGACGTTAAATGGACAGAGAGTAAAATCACGAGGATGTTAAAGGTACAGAGACTGATATCACGGGGAGTTTAAAGCAACAGAGATTGAGATCACGGGGAGGTTAAAGGGGCAGTGATTGAGATCACGGGGAGGTTAAAGGGACAGAGAGTGAGATCATGGGGAGGTTAAAGGGACAGAGAATGAGATCAGGCACAGTTAAAGGGACAGAGATTGAGATCAGGGACTGTAATAGGGACGGAGAGTGAGATCATGGACTGTTAAAGGGACAGAGATTGAGATCATGGACTAATCAAGGGACAGAGATTGAGATCAGGGACAGATATAGGGACAGAGAGCGAGATCATGGACTGTTAAAGGGACAGAGATTGAGATTAGGGACAGTTAAAGGGACAGAGATTGAGATCATGGACTGTTAAAGGGACAGAGATTCAGATAATGGACTGTTAAAGGGACAGAGATTGTGATTAGGGACAGTTAAAGGGAATAATGTGAGTTCAGGGACAGAAAAAGGGACAGACATTGAGATCAGAGGGACAGTTACAGTGACAAAGAGTGAAATCAGGGTAAACTAAAGGGACAGAAAGAGATCAGGGACTATTAAAGTTACAGAGTGTGAGATCACGGGGAGGTTAAAGGGACCGAGAGTGAGGTCACGGGACGGTTAAATGGACAGAGAGTGAGATCACTGGGAGGTTATATGGAGAGAGAGTGAGATCAATGGGCGGTTAAAGGGACAGAGATTGAGATCACAGGGAGGTTAAAGGGACAGAGAGTGAGATCACGGGGAGGTTACAGAGACAGAGAGTGAGTTCACGGGGAGGTTAAAGGGACAGAGAGTGAGATTACGGGGATGTTAAAGGGACAGAGAGTGAGATCACGGGGAGGTTAAAGGGACAGAGAGTGAGATTACGGGTATGTTAAAGGGACAGAGAATGAGTTCACGGGGAGTTCAAAGGGACAAAGAGTGAGAACACGCGGAGGTTAATGGGACAGTGAGTCAGATCATGGGGCGGTTAAAGGGACAGAGAATAGGATCACGGGGAGATTAAAAGGACAGAGAGTGAGATCACGGGAGGTTAAAGAGACAGAGAGTGAGACCACGGGAGGTTAAAGAGACAGAGAGTGAGATCACGGGAGGTTAAAGAGACAGAGAGTGAGACCACGGGAGGTTAAAGAGACAGAGAGTGAGATCACGGGAGGTTAAAGAGACAGAGAGTGAGATCACGGGTTGGTCAAAGGGACAGAGAGTGAGATCATGGGTAGGTTAAAGGGACCGACAGTGAGATCACGGGAGGTTAAATGGACAGAGAGTGAGATCACGGGCAGTTTAAAGGGACAGAGAGTGAGATCATGGGAGGTTAAAGAGACAGAGAGTGAGATCACGGGGTGGTTAAAGGGACTGAGAGTGTGATCACAGGGAGGTTAAAGGGACAGAGAGTGAGGTCATGGGGAGTTTAAAGGGACAGAGAGTGAGATCTCGAGGAGGGTAAAGGGACAGAGAGTGAGATGACAGGGAGTTTAAAGGGACAGAGAGTGAGATCACGGGGTGGTTAATGGGACAGAGAATGAGTTCACGGGGAGATCAAAGGGACAGAGAGTGAGAACTCGCGGAGTTTAAAGGGACAGTGAGTGAGATCTTTGGGAGGTTAAAGGGTCAGGGAGTGAGATCAGAGGGATGTTAAAGGGACAGAAAGTGAGATCACGGGGAGGTTAAAGGGACATAGAGTGAGATCACGGGATGTTAAGGAGACAGAGAGTGAGATCAGGGAGTGGTTAAAGCGACAGAGAATGAGTTCACGGGGAGGTTAAAGGGACAGAGAGTGAGATCACGGGAGGTCAAAGAGACAGAGAGTGAGATCACGGGGAGGTTTAAGAACCAGTGAGTGAGTTCACTGGGAGCTTAAAGGGACAGAGAATGATAGCACGGGGAAGTTAAAGTGACAGAGAGTGCGATCACGGGGAGGTTAAAGGGACGGAGATTGAGTTTGTGGGGAGTTTAAAGGGACTGAGAGTGAGATCACGGGGAGGTTATCCGGACAGAGAGTGAGATCACGGGGTGCTTAAAGTGACAGAGAGTGAGATCATGGGGAGGTTAAAGGGACAGAGAGTGAGTTCACGGGGAGCTTAAAGGGATAGGGAGTGAGATCAGGGAGGCTAAAGGGACAGATAGTGAAATCACGGGGAGGTAAAAGAGACAGAGAGAGAGATCACGGGGATGTTAAAGTGACAGTGAGTGAGATCACGGGGAGGTTAATCGGAAAGAGAGTGAGATCACGGGGACGTTAAAGGGACAGAGAATGAGAGCACGGGGAAGTTAAAGTTACAGAGAGAGAGATCACGGGGAGGTTAAAGGGACTGAGAGTGAGATCACGGGGAGGTTAAAGGGACAGAGAGTGCGATCAGGGAGGTTAAAGGGACAGAGAGTGAGATTACTGAGAGGTTAAAGTTACAGAGAGAGAGATCACGGGGAGGTCAAAGGGACAGAGAGTGAGATCACGGGGAGGTTAAAGGGACAATGAGTGAAATCACGGCGTGGTTAAAGGGACAGAGAGTGAGATCACGGGAAGATTAAAGGGACAGAGAGTGAGATTACGGGGAGGTTACAAGGACAGAGAGTGAGATCACGGGGAGGTTAAAGGAACAGTGAGTGAGACCACGGGAAGCTGAAAGGGACAGAGAGTGAGATTACGGGGAGGTTAAAGGGACAGAGAGTGAGACCACGGGGTGGTTAATGGGACAGAGAATGAGTTCACGGGGATTTCAAAGCGACAGAGAGTGAGAACACGCGGAGGTTAATGGGACAGTGAGTCAGATCATGGGGCGGTCAAAGGGACAGAGAGTGAGATCATGGGTAGGTTAAAGGGACCGACAGTGAGATCACGGGGAGGTTAAAGGGACAGAGAGTGAGATCATGGGCAGTTTAAAGGGACAGAGAGTGAGATAACGGGCAGGTTAAAGGGACAGAGAGTGAGTTCACGGGAGGTTAAAGAGACAGAGAGTGAGATTACGGAGTGGTTAAAGGGACAGAGAGTCAGATCACAGGGAGGTTATAGGGACGGAGAGTGAGATCAAGGGGTGGCTAATGGGACAGAGAATGAGTTCACGGGGAGTTCAAAGGGACAGAGAGTAAGAACTCGCGGAGGTTAAAGGGACAGTGAGTGAGATCATTGGGAGGTTAAAGGGACAGAGAGTGAGATCACAAGGAGGTTAATGGGACAGCGAGTGAGATCACGGGGAGGTTTAAGGGAAAGGGAGTGAGATCACGTGGAGGTTAAATGGACAGGGAGTGAGATCACGGGGAGGTTAAAGGGACAGAGAATGAGATCACGGGGAGGTTAAAGGGACAGAGAATGAGATTACGGAGAGGTTAAAAGGACAGTGGGTGAGATCACGATTAGTTTAAAGGGACAGTCAGAGATCACGGGGACGTTAAAGGGACTGAGTTTGAGATCACGGGGAGGTTAAAGGGACAGAGGGTGAGATCACGGGGAGGTTATTGGGCCAGAGGGTGAGATCACGGGGAGGTTAAAGGGAGAGAGAGTGAGATCAGGCTGAGGTTAAAGGGATAGAGAATGAGATGACGGGGACGTTAAATGGACAGAGAGTGAGATCACGGGGAGGTTAAAGTGACAGAGAGTGAGATCACGGGGAGTTTAAAGTTACAGAGAGAGAGTTCACAGGGAGGTTAAAGGGAATGAGAGTAAGATCACGGGGAGGTTAAAGGGACAGAGTTTGATATCACGGGGAGGATAAACTACAGAGTGAGATCACGGGGAGGTTAAAGGGACAGAGAGTGAGATCACGGAGAGTTTAAAGGGACAGAGAGTGAGATCACGGCGAGGTTAAAGGGCAGAGAGTGAGATGACGGGGAGGTTAAAGGGACAGAGAGAGAGCTCACGGTAGGTTAAAGGGACAGTGAGTGAGATCACGAGTAGTTTAAAGGGGCAGAGAGTTTATAAGGGGAGTTTAAAGGGACAGAGATTGAGATCACGTGTAGTTTAAAGGGACAGAGAGTGAGATCACGGGGAGGTTAAAGTGACAGAGAGTGAGATCACGGGGAGGTTAAAGGGACTGAGAGTGAGTTCACGGGAGGTTAAAGGTACAGAGAGTGAGATCACGGGGAGGTTAAAGGGACAGGGAATGAGATTACGGGGAGGTTAAAGGTGCAGCGAGTGAGATCATGGGGAGGTTAAAAGGACAGAGGGTGAGATCACGAGAAGGTTAAAGGGACAGAGAGTGATCACGGGGATGTTAAAGGGACAGAGTTTGAGATCACGGGGAGGTTAAAGTGACAGAAGGTGAGATCACGGGAAGGTTAAAGGGACAGTCGGTGAGATCACGGGGAGGTTAAAGGGAGAGAGAGTGAGATCAGGGGGAGGTTAAAGAGACAGAGAGAGAGATGACGGGGAGGATAAATGGACAGAGAGTGAGATCACGGAGCCGTTAAAGGGACAGAGAGTGTGATGACGGGGAGGATAAAGGGACAGAGAGTGAGATCACGGGGAGTTTAAAGTGACAGAGAGAGAGATCACGGGGATGTTTAAGGGAATGAGAGTGAGATCACTGGGAGGTTAATGGGACAGAGAGTAAGTTCACGGGGAGGTTAAAGGGACAGTGAGTGACATCACGGGGAGTATTATGCGACAGAGAATGAGATCACGGGGACATTAAAGTGACAGAGAGTGAGATCATGGGGAGGTTAAAGGGACAGAGAGCGAGTTCACGGGGAGCTTAAAGGGACAGGGAGTGCGATCAGGGAGGTTAAAGGGACAGATAGTGAAATCATGGGGAGGTAAAAGAGACAGAGAGAGAGATCACGGGGAGGTTAAAGGGACAAAGAGTGAGATCACGGGCTGGCTAAAGGGACAGAGAGTGAGATTACGGAGAGGTTAAAGTAACAGAGAGTGAGATCACGGGGAGGTTAAAGGGACAGAGAGTGAGATCACGGGGAGGTTAAAGGGACAGAGAGTGAGATCACGGGGAGGTTAAAGGACAGAGAATGAGAGCACGGGGAAGTTAAAGTGACAGAGAGTGAGATCACGGTCACATTAAATGGATAGAGAGTGAGATCAGGCAGAGGTTAAAGGGACGGAGAGTGAGATTACGGGGAGTTTAAAGGGACTGAGAGTGAGATCACGGGGAGGTTATCCGGACAGAGAGTGAGATCACTGGGATGTATAAGGGACAGGGAGAGAGATCACGGGGAGGTTAAAGGGACAGAGAGTGCGATCAGGGAGGTAAAAGGGACAGATAGTGAGATCACGGGCTGGTTAAAGGGACAGAAACTCAGATTACTGTGAGGTTAAAGTTACAGAGAGAGAGATCACGGGGAGGTTAAAGGGACAGTGAGTGAAATCAAGGGGAGGTTAATTGGACAGAGAGTGAGATCACGGCGTGGTTAAAGGGACAGCGAGTGAGATCACGGGAAGATTAAAGGGACGGAAGGAGATCACGTGGACGTTATCGGGACAGGGAGTGAGATCAAGGGGATGTTAAAGGCATAGAGATTGAGATCACGGGGTGGTTAAAGGGACAGAGATTGAGATTACGGGGAGGTTTAAGGGGCAGAGAGTGAGATCACGGGGACGTTAAAGGGGCAGATAGTGAGATCACGGGGAGGTTAAAGGGGCAGAGTGTGAGATCACGCGAAGTTTAAAGTGACTGAGAGTCAGATCAGGGGGACAGTTAAAGGAACAGAGAATGAGATCAGGGACAGTTAAAGTGACTGAGAGGGAGATCAGGGACTGTTAAAGGGACAGAGGTTGAGATCATGGACTGTAAAAGGGACAGAGAGTGAAATCAGGAGGACTGTTAAAGCGACAAAGAGTTAAATCAGGGCCAGCTAAAGGTACAGAGAGAGATCAGGGACTACTAAAGGTACAGAAATTGAGATCAGGAGGAGGTTAAAGGGACAGAGAGTGAGATCACAGGGAGTGTTAAAGGGACAGAGAGTGATTACACGGGGCGGTTAAAGGGAAAAAGAGTGAGATCACGCTGAGGGTAACGGGACAGAGAATGAGATCACGGGGAGTTTAAAGGGACAGAGATTGAAATCACGGGGAGGTTAAAGGGACAGAGAGTGAGATCACGGGGAGGTTAAAGGGACAGAATGAGATCACGGGGAGGGTAACGGGACAGAGTGTGAGTTCACGGGGGTGTTAAAGGGACAGAGAGTGAGATCACGGGGAGGTTTAAGGGACTGAGAGTGAGATCAGGGGGACAGTTAATGGAACAGAGAGTGAGATCATGGGGAGTTTAAAGGGGCCGAGAGTGAGATCACGGAGAAGTTAAAGGGACAGAGAGTGAAATCAGAGTCAGTTATAGGGACAGAGCGTGTGATCAGGGACAGTTGAAGGGACTGAGAGGGAGATCAGGGACAGTTAAAGGGACAGAGATTGAGATCAGGGACTGTTAAAGGGATAGAGATTGAGATCATGGACTGTTAAAGGTACAGAGATTGAGATTAGGGACAGTTAAAGGGACAAATGTGAGATCAGGGACAGAAAAAGTGACAGAGATTGAGATCAGGGGGACAGTTAAAGGGACAGAGAGTGAGATCAGGGGGTCAGTTAAAGGCAAAGAGAGTGAGATCAAGAGGACAGTTAAAGGGACAGAGAGTGAGATCAGGGGGTCAGTTAAAGGGAAAGAGAGTGAGATCAGGGCACAGTTAAAGGGACAGAGAGTGAGTTCACGGGGTGTTTAAAGGGACAGCGAGTGAGATCACGGGGAAGTTAAAGGGACAGAGAGTGAGATCACGGGGAGGTTAAAGATCAGAGAGTGAGATAACGGGGAGGTTCAAGGGACAGAGAGTGAGATCACGGGGTGTTTAAAGCTACAGAGAGTGAGATCACGGGGAGGTTATCCGGACAGAGAGTGAGATCATGGGGACAGTTAATGGAACAGAGAGTGAGATCACGGGGAGCTTAAAGGAGCCGAGAGTGAGATCACGGAGAAGTTAAAGGGACAGAGAGTGAGATCAGAGTCAGTTATAGGGACAGAGAGTGTGATCAGGGACAGTTGAAGGGACTGAGAGGGGGATCAGGGACAGTTAAAGGGACAGAGATTGAGATCAGGGACTGTTAAAGGGATAGAGATTGAGATCATGGACTGTTAAAGGAACAGAGATTGAGATTAGGGACAGTTAAAGGGTCAGAGAGTGAGATCAGGGGGTCAGTAAAAGGCAAAGAGAGTGAGATCAAGAGGACAGTTAAAGGGACAGAGAGTGAGATCAGGGGGTCAGTTAAAGGGAAAGAGAGTGAGATCGGGGGACAGTTAAAGGGACAGAGAGTGAGTTCACGGGGTGTTTAAAGGGACAGCGAGTGAGATCACGGGGAAGTTAAAGGGACAGAGAGTGAGATCACGGGGAGGTTAAAGATCAGAGAGTGAGATAACGGGGAGGTTAAAGGGACAGAGAGTGAGATCACGGGGTGTTTAAAGCGACAGAGAGTGAGATCACGGGGAGGTTAAAGGGACGGAGAGTGAGATCACGGGGAGATTAAAGGGACAGAGGGAGATTACGGGGAGGTTAAAGGGACAGAGAATGAGATCACGGGGAGGATAAAGTGAGAAAGAGTGAGATCAGGGAGTTTAAAGGGAGAGAGAGTGAGATCACGGGGAGGTTAAAGGGACAGATAGCGAGATCAAGAGGAGGTTAAAGGGACAGAGTGTGGGATAACGTGGACGTTAAAGGGACAGAGAGTGAGATCAGGGACAGTTAAAGGGACAAATGTGAGATCAGGGACAGAAAAAGTGACAGAGATTGAGATCAGGGGGACAGTTAAAGGGTCAGAGAGTGAGATCAGGGGGTCAGTAAAAGGCAAAGAGAGTGAGATCGGGGGACAGTTAAAGGGACAGAGAGTGAGTTCACGGGGTGTTTAAAGGGACAGACAGTGAGATCACAGGGAGGTTAAAGGGAGAGAGAGTGAGATCACGGGGAGGTAAAAGGGACGGAGAGTGAGATCACGGGGAGTTTAAAGGGATTGAGAGTGAGATCACGGGGAGTTTAAAGGGACTGAGAGTGAGATCACGGGGAGGTTATCCGGACAGAGAGTGAGATCATGGGGTGCTTAAAGTGACAGAGAGTGAGATCACGGGGTGGTTAAAAGGACAGAGAGTGAGATCAGGAGGAGGTTAAAGGGACAGCGAGTGAGATCAGGGAGTTTAAAGGGACAGATAGTGAGATCACGGTGAGGTAAATGGGACAGAGAGAGAGATCACGGGGTGGTTAAAGGGACAGAGAGTGAGATTACGGAGAGGTTAAAGTCACAGAGAGTGATATCACTGGGACGTTAAAGGGACAGTAAGTGAGATCACGAGGTGGTTAATGGGACAGAGAGTGAGATCACGGGGAGATTAAAGGGACAGAGAATGAGAGCACGGGGAAGTTAAAGTGACAGGGAGTGAGATCACGGTCACATTAAAGGGATAGAGAGTGAGATCACGAGGAGGTTAAAGGGACGGAGAGTGAGATCACGGGGAGTTTAAACGGACTGAGAGTGAGATCACGGGGAGGTTATCCGGACAGAGAGTGAGATCACGGGGTGCTTAAAGTGACAGAGAGTGAGATCACGGGGACGTTAAAGGGACAGAGAGTGAGATCACGGGGAGGTGAAAGGGCAGAGATTGAGATCAGGGAGTTTCAAGGGACATATAGTGAGATCACGGGGAGGTAAAAGGGACAGAGAGTGAGATCAGGGAGGTTAAAATGACAGAGAGTGAGATCACGGGGAGGTTAAAGGGACAGTGAATGAGATCACGGGGAGGTTAATGGGACAGAGAGTGAGATCACGGGGTGGTTAAAAGGACAGAGAGTGAGATCAGGAGGAGGTTAAAGGGACAGAGAGTGAGATCAGGGAGTTTAAAGGGACAGATAGTGAGATCACGGTGAGGTAAAAGGGACAGAGAGAGAGATCACGGGCTGGTTAAAGGGACAGAGAGTGAGATTACGGAGAGGTTAAAGTCACAGAGAGTGATATCACTGGGACGTTAAAGGGACAGTAAGTGAGATCACGAGGTGGTTAATGGGACAGAGAGTGAGATCACGGGGAGATTAAAGGGACAGAGAATGAGAGCACGGGGAAGTTAAAGTGACAGGGAGTGAGATCACGGGGACGTTAAAGGGACAGAGAGTGAGATCACGGGGAGGTGAAAGGGCAGAGATTGAGATCAGGGAGTTTCAAGGGACATATAGTGAGATCACGGGGAGGTAAAAGGGACAGAGAGTGAGATCAGGGAGGTTAAAATGACAGAGAGTGAGATCACGGGGAGGTTAAAGGGACAGTGAGTGAGATCACGGGGAGGTTAATGGGACAGAGAGTGAGATCACGGCGTGGTTAAAGGGACAGAGAGTGAAATCACGGCGTGGTTAAAGGGACAGAGAGTGAGATCACGGGGAGGTTAAAGGGACAGAGAGTGAAATCACCGGGAGGTTAAAGAGACAGAGAGTGAGATCACGGGGAGGTTAATGGGACAGAGATTGAAATCACGGGGAGGTTAAAGGGACAGAGAGTGAGATCAGGGAGGTTAAAGGGACAGAGAGTGAGATCACGGTGAATGAAGGGGACAGAGATTGAGATCACGGGGTGGTTAAAGGGACAGAGAGTGAGATCAGGGAGGTTAAAGGGACAGAGAGTGAGATCACGGGGAGGTTAAAGTGACAGAGAGAGATTACGGGGAATCTAAAGGGACAGAGAGTGAGAACACGGGGAGGTTATAGGGACAGATAGCGCGATCACGATGAGGTTAAAGGGACAGAGAGTGAGATCACGGGGAGGTTAAAGGGAGAGAGAGTGTGATCACGGGGAGTTTGAAGGGACAGAGAATGAGATCACGGGGAAGTTAAAGTGACAGAGAGTGAGATCACGGTCACATTAAAGGGACAGAGAGTGAGATCACGGGGAGGTAAAAGGGACGGAGAGTGAGATCACGGGGAGTTTAAAGGGACTGAGAGTGAGATCACGGGGAGTTTAAAGGGACTGAGAGTGAGATCACCGGGTGGTTAAAAGGACAGAGATTGAGATCAGGAGGAGTTTAAAGGGACAGAGAGTGAGATCAGGGAGTTTAAAGGGACAGATAGTGAGATCACGGGGAGGTAAAAGGGACAGAGAGAGAGATCACGGGGTGGTTAAAGGGACAGAGAGTGAGATCACGGGCTGGTTAAAGGGACAGAGAGTGAGATTACGGAGAGGTTAAAGTCACAGAGAGTGATATCACTGGGACGTTAAAGGGACAGTAAGTGAGATCACGAGGTGGTTAATGGGACAGAGAGTGAGATCACGGGGAGATTAAAGGGACAGAGAATGAGAGCACGGGGAAGTTAAAGTGACAGGGAGTGAGATCATGGTCACATTAAAGGGATAGAGAGTGAGATCATGAGGAGGTTAAAGGGACGGAGAGTGAGATCACGGGGAGTTTAAACGGACTGAGAGTGAGATCACGGGGAGGTTATCCGGACAGAGAGTGAGATCACGGGGTGCTTAAAGTGACAGAGAATGCGATCACGCGGACGTTAAAGGGACAGAGAGTGAGATCACGGGGAGGTGAAAGGGCAGAGATTGAGATCAGGGAGTTTCAAGGGACATATAGTGAGATCACGGGGAGGTAAAAGGGACAGAGAGTGAGATCAGGGAGGTTAAAGGGACAGATAGTGAGATCACGGGCACGTTAAAGGGACAGAGAGTGAGATTACGGAGAGGTTAAAATGACAGAGAGTGAGATCACGGGGAGGTTAATGGGACAGAGAGTGAGATCACGAGGAGGTTAAAGGGACAGAGAGTGAGATCACGGCGTGGTTAAAGGGACAGAGAGTGAGATCACGGGGAGGTTAATGGGACAGAGATTGAAATCACGGGGAGGTTAAACGGACAGAGAGTGAGATCACGGTGAATGAAGGGGACAGAGATTGAGATCACGAGGTGGTTAAAGGGACAGAGAGTGAGATCAGGGAGGTTAAAGGGACAGAGAGTGAGATCACGGGGAGGTTAAAGTGACAGAGAGTGAGATCACGGGGAGGTTAAAGGGACAGAGGGTGAGATCACGGGCATGTTAAAGGGACAGAGAGAGATTACGGGGAATCTAAAGGGACAGAGAGTGAGATCACGAGGAGGTTAAAAGGAGAGAGTGCGGGATCACGTGGACGTTAAAGGGACAGCGAGTGTGATCATGGCAATGTTAAAGGGACAGTGAGTGAGATCACGGGGAGTTTAAAGGGACAGAGAATGAGAGCACGGGGAAGTTAAAGGGAAAGAGAGTGAGATCACGGGGAGGTTAAAGGGACAGAGAGAGATTACGGGGAGGTTAAAGGGACAGATAGTGTGATCACGATGAGGTTAAATGGACAGGGAGTGAAATCACGGGGAGTTTAAAGGTACAGAGCGTGAGATCAGAGGGAATATGAAGGTACAGAGAGTGAGAACATGGGGAAGTTAAAGGGACAGAGAGTGAGATCACGAGTAGGATAAAGGGATAGAGAGTGAGATCATGGGGAGGTTAAAGGGACAGAGAGTCAGATCACGGGGATGTTAAAGGTACAGAGAGTGAGATCGCGGGGAGGTTAAAGGGACAGAAACTGAGAGCACGGGTAGGTTGAAGGGACAGAGAGTGAGATCTTGGGGAGGTTAAAGGGACAGAGATTGAGATCACGGGGAGGTTAAATGGAAAGAGAGTGAGATCACGGTCAGATTAAAGGGACAGAGAGTGAGATCACTGGGAGGTTAAAGGGAAAGAGAGTGAGATCACGGGGAGGTTAAAGGAACAGAGAGTGAGGTTACGGAGAGGTTAAAGTGACAGAGAGTGAGATAACATGGAGGTTAAAGGGACAGAGAGTGAGATCACTGCGAGGTTAAAGGGACATAGAGTGAGATTACGGAGAGGTTAAAGGGACAGAGAGTGAGATCACGGGGAAGTTAAAGGGACAGTGATTGAGTACACAGGGAGGTTAAAGGGACCGAGTGAGATCACGGGGAGGTTAATGGGACAGAGAGTGAGATCACGGGGAGGTTAAAGGGACAGAGACTTAGATCACGGGAAGGTAAAAGGGACAGAGAATGAGAAATCAGGGAGGTTAAAGGGACAGAGAATGAGATCATGGGGAGGTTAAAGGGACAGAGAGTGAGATCACGGGCAGGATAAAGGGATAGAGAGTGAAATCACGGGGAGGTTAAAGGGACAGAGAGTATGATCACGGGGAGGTTAAGGGGACAGTGTGCGAGATCACGGGTAGGTTAAAGGGCTAGAGATTGAGATCAAGGGGAGGTAAACCGGACAGAGAGTGAGATCACGGGGTGTTTAAAGTGACAGAGAGTGAGATCACGGGGAGGTTAAAGGGAAAGAGAGTGAGATCACGGGGAGGTTAAATGGACAGGGAATGAGTTCACGGGGAGCTTAAAGGGATAGAGAATGAGAGGACGGGGAGGTTAATGGGACTGAGAGTGACATCACGGGCACGTTAAAGGGACAGAGAGAGATTATGGGAAATCTAAAGGGACAGAGAGTGAAAACACGGGGAGTTTAAAGGGACAGATAGTGAGATCACGATGATGTTAAAGGGACAGAGTGCGGGATCAGGTGGATGTTAAAGGGACAGAGAGTGAGATCAGGGACAGTTAATGGGACAGAGATTGAGATCAGGGACAGTTAATGGGACAGAGATTGAGATCAGGGACAGTTAAAGGGACAAAGATTGAGATCAGGGACAGTTAAAGGGACAGAGAGAGACCATGGACTATTAAATGGACAGAGAGTGAGATCACGGGGAGGTTAAAGGGATAGAGAGTGAGATCACAGGGAGGTTAAAGAGAGAGAGAGTGAGATCACGGGTAGTTTGAAGGGACAGAGAATGAGATCACGGGTAAGTTAAAGTGACAGAGAGTGAGATCACTGTCACATTAAAGGGACAGAGAGTGAGATCACGGGGAGTTTAAACGGACTGAGAGTGAGATCACGGGGCGGTTATCCGGACAGAGAGTGAGATCACGGGGTTTTTAAAGTGACAGAGAGTGAGATCACGGGGACGTTAAAGGGACAGAGAGTGAGATCACAGGGAGGTGAAAGGGCAGAGAGTGAGATCAGGGAGGTTCAAGGGACATATAGTGAGATCACGGGGAGGTAAAAGGGACAGAGAGTGAGATCAGGGAGGTTAAAGTGACAGAGAGTGAGATCACGGGCTCGTTAAAGGGACAGAGAGTGAGATTACGGAGAGGTTAAAATGACAGAGAGTGAGATCGCGGGAAGGTTAAAAGGACAGTGAGTGAGATCACGGGGAGGTTAATGGGACAGAGAGTGAGATCACGACATGGTTAAAGGGACAGAGAGTGAGATCACGACATGGTTAAAGGGACAGAGAGTGAGATCACGGGGAGGTTAAAGGGAAAGAGAGTGAAATCAAGGGGATGTTAATGGCACAGAGAGTGAGATCAGGGAGGTTAAAGGGACAGAGGGTGAGATCACGGGAATGTTAAAGGGACAGAGAGTGCGATCACGATGAGGTTAAAGGGATAGAGTGCGGGATCAGGTGGATGTTAAATGGACACATAGTGAGATCACGAGGAGGTTAAAAGGAGAGAGTGCGGGATCACGTGGACGTTAAAGGGAAAGTGAGTGAGATCACGGAGGAGTTTAAAGGGACAGAGAATGAGAGCACGGGGAAGGTAAAGGGACAGAGAGTGAGATCATGGGGAGGTTAAAGGCATAGAGCGTGAGATCAGATGGAGGATGAAGGTACAGAGAATGAGAACATGGGGAAGTTAAAGGGACAGAGAGTGAGATCACGAGGTGGATAAAGGGATAGAGAGTGAGATCGCGGGGAGGTTAAAGGGACAGAAACTGAGAGCACGGGTAGGTTGAAGGGACAGAGAGAGAGATCTTGGGGAGGTTAAAGGGACAGAGATTGAGATCACAGGGAGGTTAAAGGGAGAGAGACTGAGATCACGGGGAGGTTAAATGGACAGAGTGTGATATCACGGTCAGATTAAAGGGACAGAGAGTGAGATCACGGGGAGGATAAAGGGTCTGATAGTGAGATCACGGGGAGGTTAAAGGGTCTGATAGTGAGATCACAGGGAGGTTAAAGGGAAAGAGAGTGAGATCACGGGGAGGTTAAAGGAACAGAGAGTGAGATCACTGCGAGGTTAAAGGGACAGAGAGTGAGATTACGGAGAGGTTAAATGGACAGAGAGTGAGATCACGGGGAAGTTAAAGGGACAGTGATTGAGTACACAGGGAGGTTAAAGGGACCGAGTGAGATCACGGGGAGGTTAATGGGACAGAGAGTGAGATCACGGGGAGGTTAAAGGGACAGAGACTTAGATCACGGGAAGGTAAAAGGGACAGAGAATGAGAAATCAGGGAGGTTAAAGGGACAGAGAATGAAATCATGGGGAGGTTAAAGGGACAGAGAGTGAGATCACGGGGAGGTTAAAGGGATAGAGAGTGAAATCACGGGGAGGTTAAAGGGACAGAGAGTATGATCACGGGGAGGTTAAGGGGACAGTGTGCGAGATCACGGGTAGGTTAAAGGGCTAGAGAATGAGATCAAGGGGAGGTAATCCGGACAGAGAGTGAGATCACGGGGTGTTTAAAGTGACAGAGAGTGAGATCACGGGGAGGTTAAAGGGAAAGAGAGTAAGATCACGGGGAGGTTAAATGGACAGGGAATGAGTTCACGGGGAGCTTAAAGGGACAGAGAATGAGAGGACGGGGAGGTTAATGGGACTGAGAGTGACATCACGGGCACGTTAAAGGGCCAGAGAGAGATTACGGGGAATCTAAAGGGACAGAGAGTGAGAACACGGGGAGGTTAAAGGGACAGATAGTGAGATCAGGATGATGTTAAAGGGACAGAGTGCGGGATCAGGTGGATGTTAAAGGGACAGATAGTGAGATCACGAGGAGGATAAAGGGACAGAGCGCGGGATCACATGGACGTTAAAGGGGCAGCGAGTGAGATCACGGGAATGATAAAGGGACAGTGAGTGAGATCACGGGGAGGTTAAACGGACAGAGAGTGAGATCACGGGGAGGTTAAAGGGACAGAGAGTGAGATCACGGGGAGGTTAAATAGACAGTGAATGATTTCACGGGGAGTTTAAAGGGACAGAGAATGAGAGTACGGGGAAATTAAAGGGACGGTGAGTGAGATCACGGGGAGGTTAAACGGACAGAGAGTGAGATCACAGGGAGGTTAAACGGACAGAGAGTGAGATCACGGGGAGGTTAAATGGACAGTGAATGATTTCACGGGGAGATTAAAGGGACAGAGAATGAGAGTACGGGGAGGTTAAAGGGAAAGAGAGTGAGATCACGGGGAGGTTAAAGGGCTAGAGAGAGATTACGGGGAGGTTAAAGGGACAGATAGTGAGATCACGGGGAAGTTAAAGGGACAGAGTGTGAGATCACGGGGAGGTTAATGTGACCGAGTGAGATCCCGGGGAGTTTAAAGGGACAGAGTGTGAGATCAGGGAGGTTAAAGGGACAGAGTGTGAGATCAGGGAGTTTAAAAGGACAGATAGTGAGATCACGGGGAGGTAAAAGGGACAGAGAGAGAGATCACGTGGAGGTTAAAGGGACAGAGAGTGAGATCACGGGGAAGTTAAAGTGACAGGGAGTGAGATCACGGTCACATTAAACGGATAGAGAGTGAGATCACGAGGAAGTTAAAGGGACAGAGAGTGAGATCACGGGGAGGTTATCCGGACAGAGAGTGTGATCACGGGGTGCTTAAAGTGACAGAGAGTGAGATCTTGGGGAGGTTAAAGGGATAGAGAGTGAGATCACGGGGAGGTGAAAGGGCAGAGAGTGAGAATAGGGAGGTTAAAGCGACAGAGATTAAGATCATGGGGAGAGAGAGTGAGATCAGGGAGGTTAAAGGGACAGAGTGTGATATCACGGGAGTGTAAAAGGGACAGAGAATGAAATCACGGGGAGGTTAAAGGGACAGAGAGTGAGATCAATGGGAGGATAAGGGGACAGATACTGAGATCACGGGGAGGTTAAAGGGACAGAGAGTGAGATCAGGGAGGTTATAGGGACAGAGATTGAGATCACGGGCAGGTTAAAGGGACAGAGTGTGATATCACGGTCAGATTAAAGGGACAGAGATTGAGATCACGGGGAGGATAAAGGGTCTGATAGTGAGATCACGGGGAGGTTAAAGGGTCTGATAGTGAGATCACGGGGAGGTTAAAGGGAAAGAGAGTGAGATCACGGGGAGGTTAAAGGAACAGAGAGTGAGATCACTGCGAGGTTAAAGGGACAGAGAGTGAGATTACGGAGAGGTTAAATGGACAGAGAGTGAGATCACGGGGAAGTTAAAGGGACAGTGATTGAGTACACAGGGAGGTTAAAGGGACCGAGTGAGATCACGGGGAGGTTAATGGGACAGAGAGTGAGATCACGGGGAGGTTAAAGGGACAGAGACTTAGATCACGGGAAGGTAAAAGGGACAGAGAATGAGAAATCAGGGAGGTTAAAGGGACAGAGAATGAAATCATGGGGAGGTTAAAGGGACAGAGAGTGAGATCACGGGGAGGTTAAAGGGATAGAGAGTGAAATCACGGGGAGGTTAAAGGGACAGAGAGTATGATCACGGGGAGGTTAAGGGGACAGTGTGCGAGATCACGGGTAGGTTAAAGGGCTAGAGAATGAGATCAAGGGGAGGTAATCCGGACAGAGAGTGAGATCACGGGGTGTTTAAAGTGACAGAGAGTGAGATCACGGGGAGGTTAAAGGGAAAGAGAGTAAGATCACGGGGAGGTTAAATGGACAGGGAATGAGTTCACGGGGAGCTTAAAGGGACAGAGAATGAGAGGACGGGGAGGTTAATGGGACTGAGAGTGACATCACGGGCACGTTAAAGGGCCAGAGAGAGATTACGGGGAATCTAAAGGGACAGAGAGTGAGAACACGGGGAGGTTAAAGGGACAGATAGTGAGATCAGGATGATGTTAAAGGGACAGAGTGCGGGATCAGGTGGATGTTAAAGGGACAGATAGTGAGATCACGAGGAGGATAAAGGGACAGAGCGCGGGATCACATGGACGTTAAAGGGGCAGCGAGTGAGATCACGGGAATGATAAAGGGACAGTGAGTGAGATCACGGGGAGGTTAAACGGACAGAGAGTGAGATCACGGGGAGGTTAAAGGGACAGAGAGTGAGATCACGGGGAGGTTAAATAGACAGTGAATGATTTCACGGGGAGTTTAAAGGGACAGAGAATGAGAGTACGGGGAAATTAAAGGGACGGTGAGTGAGATCACGGGGAGGTTAAACGGACAGAGAGTGAGATCACAGGGAGGTTAAACGGACAGAGAGTGAGATCACGGGGAGGTTAAATGGACAGTGAATGATTTCACGGGGAGATTAAAGGGACAGAGAATGAGAGTACGGGGAGGTTAAAGGGAAAGAGAGTGAGATCACGGGGAGGTTAAAGGGCTAGAGAGAGATTACGGGGAGGTTAAAGGGACAGATAGTGAGATCACGGGGAAGTTAAAGGGACAGAGTGTGAGATCACGGGGAGGTTAATGTGACCGAGTGAGATCCCGGGGAGTTTAAAGGGACAGAGTGTGAGATCAGGGAGGTTAAAGGGACAGAGTGTGAGATCAGGGAGTTTAAAAGGACAGATAGTGAGATCACGGGGAGGTAAAAGGGACAGAGAGAGAGATCACGTGGAGGTTAAAGGGACAGAGAGTGAGATCACGGGGAAGTTAAAGTGACAGGGAGTGAGATCACGGTCACATTAAACGGATAGAGAGTGAGATCACGAGGAAGTTAAAGGGACAGAGAGTGAGATCACGGGGAGGTTATCCGGACAGAGAGTGTGATCACGGGGTGCTTAAAGTGACAGAGAGTGAGATCTTGGGGAGGTTAAAGGGATAGAGAGTGAGATCACGGGGAGGTGAAAGGGCAGAGAGTGAGAATAGGGAGGTTAAAGCGACAGAGATTAAGATCATGGGGAGAGAGAGTGAGATCAGGGAGGTTAAAGGGACAGAGTGTGATATCACGGGAGTGTAAAAGGGACAGAGAATGAAATCACGGGGAGGTTAAAGGGACAGAGAGTGAGATCACGGGGAGGTTAAAGGGATAGAGAGTGAAATCACGGGGAGGTTAAAGGGACAGAGAGTGAGATCAATGGGAGGATAAGGGGACAGATACTGAGATCACGGGGAGGTTAAAGGGACAGAGAGTGAGATCAGGGAGGTTATAGGGACAGAGATTGAGATCACGGGCAGGTTAAAGGGACAGAGTGTGAGAACACGGGGAGTTTAAAGGGAGAGAGAATGATGTCATGGGAAGTTAAAGGGTCAGAGAGTGAGATCACCGGGAGGCTAAAGGGACAGAGAGTGTGATCACGGGGAGGTTAAAGGGACTGAGAGTGAGATCACTGGGAGGTTTAATGGACAGAGAGTGTGATCACGGGGAGGTTAAACGGACAGAGAGTGAGATCACAGGTTGGTTAAAGGGAGAGAGAGTGAGATCACAGGTTGTTTGAAGGGACAGAGTATGAGATCACGGGGAGGTTAAAGGGACAGAGATTGAGATAACAGGGAGGTTAAGGGGACATAGAGTGAGATCAGGGAGGTTAAAGGGACAGAGAGTGAGATCACGGGAAGGTAAAAGGGACAGAGAATGAGATCACGGGGAGGTTATAGGGACAGAGAGTGAGATCATGGGGAGGTTAATGGGACGGATAGTGAGATCACGGGGAGTTAAAAGGGACAGAGAGTGAGATCACGGGGAGGTTAAAGGGACAGAGGATGAGTTCACAGGAACGTTAAAGGGACCGAGATTGAGATCAGGGACAGTTATAGGGATAGAGAGTGAGATCATGGACTGTTAAATGAACAGAGAATGAGATCAGGGACAGTTAAAAGGACAAAGAGTGAGATCAGGGGCTATTAAAGTGAAAGAGAGTGAGATCACGGGGACGTTAAAGGGACAGAGGCTGAGATCACGGGGAGGTTAAAGGGACCGATAGTGAGATCACGGGGAGGTTAAAGGGAAAGCGAGTGAGATGAAGGGTAGTTTGAAGGGAAAGAGAATGAGATCACGGGGAGGTTAAAAGGACAGAGAGTGAGATCACGGGGAGGTTAATGGGACGGATAGTGAGATCACGCGGAGTTTAAAGGGACAGAGAGTGAGATCACGGGGAGGTTAAAGGGACAGAGGATGAGTTCACGGGAACGTTATAGGGACCGAGATTGAGATCGGGGACAGTTATAGGGACAGAGAGTGAGATCATGGACTGTTAAATGGACTGAGAATGAGATCAGGGACAGTTATAGTGACAGAGAGTGAGATCATGGACTGTTAAATGGACAGAGAATGAGATCAGGGACAGTTAACGGGACAAAGAGTCAGATCAGCGACTATTAAAGTGAAAGAGAGTGAGATCACGGGGTGGTTAATGGGACAGAGAGTGAGATCACGGGGAGGTTGAAGGGACTGAGAGTGAGATCACGGGGAGGTTAAAGGGACAGAGATTGAGATCACGGGGTGGTTAATGGGACAGAGAGTGAGATCACGGGGAGGTTAAAGGGACAGAGAGCGAGATCACGGGGAGGTTAAAGGGACAGAGAGTGAGATCAGGGAGGTTAAAGGGACAGAGGCTGAGATCACGGGAATGTTAAAGGGACAGAGAGTGTGATCACGGGGAGGTTAAAGGGACAGAGGTTGAGATGACGGGAATGTTAAAGGGACAGAGAGTGAGATCACGGGGAGGTTAATGGGACAGAGAATGAAATCACAGGATATTTAAAGTGACAGAGAGTGAGATCACGGGGAGGTTAAAGGGACAGAGAGTGAGCTCACGGGGAGGTTAAAGCGACAGATAGTGTGATCACGGGCAGGTTAAAGGGACAGAGAGTGAGATCAAGGTGAGGTTATCCGAAGAGAGAGTGAGATCACGGGGTGTTTAAAGTGACAGAGAGTGAGATCACGGGAGGTTAAAGGGTCAGAGAGTGAGATCACGGGGAGGTTAAAGGGACAGAGAGTGAGATCACGGGAAGGATAATGATACAGAGATTGAGATCACGGCGAGGTTAAAGGGACAGAGAGTTTGATCACGGGGAGGTAAAAGGGACTGAGAGTGAGATCACGGAGAGGTTACAGGGACAGAGAGTGAGATCACGGGGAGGTAAAAGGGATAGAGAGTGAAATCACGGGGAGGTTAAAGGGATAGAGAGTGAGATCAAGGTGAGGTTATCCGAACAGAGAGTGAGATCACGGGGTGTTTAAAGTGACAGAGAGTGAGATCACGGGGAGGTTAAAGGGTCAGAGAGTGAGATCACGAGGAGATTAAAGGGACAGAGAGTGAGTTCAGGGAGGTTAAAAGGACAGAGAGTGAGATCACGGGAAGGTAAAAGGGACAGAGAGCGAGATTACGGAGAGTTTAAAGGGACAGAGAGTGAGATCACTGGGAGGTTAAAGGGACATAGTGAGATCACAGGGAGGTTAAAAGGTCAGAGAGATGGGTAACGGGGTGGTTAAAGGGACAGAGAGTTGATCACGGGGACGTTAAAGGGACTGAGAGTGAGATCACGGAGAGTTAAAGGGACAGAGAGTGAGATCACGGAAAGGTTAAAGGTACAGAGAGTGAGATCACGGCGAGGTTAAAGGGACAGAGTGAGATCACGGGGAGGTTAAAGGGACAGAGACTGAGATCACGGGGAGGTTGAAGGGACAGAGAGTGATTTCACGGGGAGCTTAAAGGGACAGAGAGTGAGATCAAGGGGAGGTTAAATGGACAGAGAATGAGTTCACGGGGAGCTTAAAGGGACAGAGAATGAGAGCACGGGGAATTTAAAGGGACAGAGAGTGAGATCACGGGAGGTTAAAGGGATAGAGAGTGAGATCATGGGGTGGTTAAAGGGACGGAGAGTGACATAACGGGGAGTTTAAAGGGATAGAGAGTGAGATCACGGGGAGGTTATCCAGAGAGAGAATGAGATCACGGGAGGTTAAAGGGACAGAGAGTGAGATCACGGGTAGGTTAAAGGGAAAGAGAATGAGATCAGGGAGGTTAAATG
>NW_027596625.1:0-35000 GCF_964194155.1 Cetorhinus maximus
CAGTAAGGGGCGCAGGAGAGAGTACGGAGAGCAGGTGAGAGTAAGGGGAGCAGGAGAGAGTAAGGAAAGCAGGAGATTGTAAGGAGAGCAGGAGAGAGTAAGGAGAGAGTCAGGAGAGCAGGAGAGAGTAAGGGGTGCAGGAGAGAGTAAGGGGAGCAGGAGAGAGTAAGAAGAGCAGGAGAGAGTAAGGATAGAGTAAGGAGCGGAGGAGAGAGTAAGGGGATCAGGAGAGAGTAAGTTGAGCAGGAGAGAGTCAGGGGATCAGGAGAGAGTTAGTGGAGCAGGAGAGAGTCAGGGGTCCAGGAGAGACTCAGGGGAGCAGGAGAGAGTCAGGGGAGCAGTAGAGATTCATTGGAGCAGGAGGAGTAAGGGGAGCAGGAGAGAGTAAGGAGAGCAGGAGATTGTATGGAGAGCAGGAGAGAGTAAGGAGAGAGTCAGGAGAGCAGGAGAGAGTAAGGGGAGCAGGAGAGAGTAAGGGGAGCAGGAGAGAGTAAGGAGAGCAGGAGAGAGTAAGGATAGAGTAAGGAGAGGAGGAGAGAGTAAGGGGATCAGGAGAGAGTAAGTTGAGCAGGAGAGAGTCAGGGGATCAGGAGAGAGTTAGTGGAGCAGGAGAGAGTCAGGGGTGCAGGAGAGAGTCAGGGGAGCAGGAGAGAGTCAGGGGAGCAGGAGAGATTCATTGGAGCAGGAGGGAGTAAGGGGAGCAGTAGAGAGTAAGCAGGGCAGGAGAGAGTAAGGAGAGAGTAAGGGGGAGCAGGAGAGAGTAATGGTAGCAGGAGAGAGTAAGGAGAGCAGGAGAGAGTAAGGAGTGCAGGAGAGAGTAGGAGAGTAGGAGAGAGTACGGAGAGTAGGAGAGAGTAAGGGAGCAGGAGAAAGTAAGGGGAGCAGGAGAGATTAAGGAGAGCAGGAGAGATCAAGCAGGGCAGGAGAGAGTAAGCAGAGCAGGAGAGAGTAAGGAGACGGTAAGGAGAGCTGGAGAGAGTAAGGGGAGCCGGAGAGAGTAAGTGGAGCAGGATACAGTAAGGGGAGCAGGAGAGAGTAAGGAGAGCAGGTGAGAGTAAGGGGAGCAGGAGAGAGTAAGGAGAGCAGGAGATTGTAAGGAGAGCAGGAGAGAGTAAGGAGAGAGTCAGGGGAGCAGGAGAGAGTAAGGGGAGCAGGAGAGATTAAGGGGAGCAGGAGAGAGTAAGGAGAGCAGGAGAGAGTAAGGATAGAGTAAGGAGAGAAGGAGAGAGTAAGGGGAGCAGGAGAGAGTAAGATAAGCAGGAGAGAATCAGGGCAGCAGGAGAGAGTCAGTGGAGCAGGAGAGAGTCGGGGAGCAGGAGAGAGTCAGGGGAGCAGGAGAAAGTCAGGGGAGCAGAGGAGAGTCAGGGGATCAAGAGAGAGTCAGGGGAGCAGGAGAGAGTCAGGGGAGCATTAGAGAGTAAGCTGGGCAGGAGAGAGTAAGGAGAGAGTAAGGGAGCAGGAGAGAGTAAGGGTAGCAGGAGAGAGTATGGAGAGCAGGAGAGAGTAAGGAAAGCAGGAGAGGAGTAAGGAGAGAGTAAGGAGAGTAGGAGAGAGTAAGGAGAGTAGGAGAGAGTAAGGGGTGCAGGAGAGAGTAAGGGGAGCAGGAGAGATTAAGGAGAGCAGGAGAGAGTAAGGAGAGCAGGAGAGAGTAAGGAGAGAGTAAGGAGAGAGTAAGGAGAGAGTAAGGAGAGCAGGAGAGAGTAAGGGGTGCAGGAGAGAGTAAGGGGTGCAGGAGAGAGATGGAGAGCAGGAGAGATTAAGGAGAGAGTAAGGAGAGCAGGAGAGTGTAAGGGGAGCAGGAGAGAGTAAGGAGGGCAGGAGATAGTAAGGAGAGGGAAAGGAGAGCAGGAGAGAGTAAGGGGAGCAGGAGAGTGTAAGGGGAGCAGGAGGGAGTATGGAGAACAGGAGAGAGTAAGGGGAGCAGGAGACCGTAAGGAGTGAGTATGGAGAGGGTAAGGAGCGCAGGTGAGAGTAAGGAGAGCAGAAGAGAGTAAGGAGAGAGTAAGGAGAGCAGTAGAGAGTAAGGAGAGCAGGAGAGTGTAAGAGAGCAGGTGAGTGTAAGGAGAGCAGGGGAGAGTTGGGAGAGCAGGAGAGAGTAAGGGGAGCAGGAGAGAGTAAGGAGAGAGTAAGGGAAGAAGGAGAGAGTATGGGAAGCAGGAGAGAGTAAGGAGAGAGTAAGGGGATCAGAAGAGAGTAAGGAGAGCAGGAGAGAGTAAGGAGAGCAGGAGAGAGTAAGGAGAGAGTACGGAGAGCAGGAGAGAGTACAGAGAGCAGGACAGAGTTAGGAGAGCAGGACAGAGTAGGGAGAGCAGGAGAGAGTAAGGAGAGCAGGAGAGAGTAAGGGGAGCAGGAGAGAGTAAGGGAGCAGGAGAGAGTCAGGTGAGCAGGACAGAGTAAGGGGAGCAGGAGAGAGTAAGGAGAGCAGGTGATTGTAAGGAGAGCAGGAGAGAGTAAGGAGAGAGTCAGGAGAGCAGGAGAGAGTAAGGGGAGCAAGAGAGAGTAAGGGGAGCAGGAGAGAGTAAGGAGAGCAGGAGAGAGTAAGGATAGAGTAAGGAGAGGAGGAGAGAGTAAGGGGATCAGGAGAGAGTAAGTTGAGCAGGAGAGAGTCAGGGGATCAGGAGAGAGTTAGTGGAGCAGGAGAGAGTCAGGGGTCCAGGAGAGAGTCGGGGGAGCAGGACAGAGTCAGGGGAGCAGGAGAGATTCATTGGAGCAGGAGAGAGTAAGGGGAGCAGTAGAGAATAAGCAGGGCAGGAGAGAGTAAGGAGAGAGTAAGGGAGCAGGACAGAGTAAGGGTAGCAGGAGAGAGTAAGGAGATCAGGAGAGAGTAAGGAGAGCAGGAGAGAGTAGGGAGAGTAGGAGAGAGTACGGAGAGTAGGAGAGAGTAAGGGGATCAGGAGAAAGTAAGGGGAGCAGGAGAGATTAAGGAGAGCAGGAGAGATCAAGCAGGGCAGGAGAGAGTAAGCAGAGCAGGAGAGAGTAAGGAGAGGGTAAGGAGAGCTGGAGAGAGTAAGGGGAGCAGGAGAGAGTAAGGGGAGCAGGAGACAGTAAGGGGAGCAGGAGAGATTAAGGAGAGCAGGAGAGATCAAGCAGGGCAGGAGAGAGTAAGCAGAGCAGGAGAGAGTAAGGAGACGGTAAGGAGAGCTGGAGAGAGTAAGGGGAGCCGGAGAGAGTAAGTGGAGCAGGAGACAGTAAGGGGAACAGGTGAGAGTAAGGAGAGAAGGTGAGAGTAAGGGGAGCAGGAGAGAGTAAGGAGAGCAGGAGATTGTAAGGAGAGCAGGAGAGAGTAAGGAGAGAGTCAGGGGAGCAGGAGAGAGTAAGGGGAGCAGGAGAGAGTAAGGGGAGCAGGAGAGAGTAAGGAGAGCAGGAGAGATTAAGGATAGAGTAAGGAGAGCAGGAGAGAGTAAGGTGAGAGTAAGGAGTTGAGGAAAGAGTAAGGAGAGAGTAAGGAGAGCAGGACAGAGTACGGAGAGCAGGAGAGAGTATTGTGAGCAGGACAGAGTAAGGAGAGCAGGAGAGAGTAAGGAGAGCTGGAGAGATCAAGCAGGGCAGGAGAGAGTAAGCAGAGCAGGAGAGAGTAAGGAGAGGGTAAGTAGAGCATGAGAGAGTAAGGGGAGCAGGAGAGAGTAAGTGGAGCAGGAGACAGTAAGGGGCGCAGGAGAGAGTACGGAGAGCAGGTGAGAGTAAGGGGAGCAGGAGAGAGTAAGGAAAGCAGGAGATTGTAAGGAGAGCAGGAGAGAGTAAGGAGAGAGTCAGGAGAGCAGGAGAGAGTAAGGGGTGCAGGAGAGAGTAAGGGGAGCAGGAGAGAGTAAGAAGAGCAGGAGAGAGTAAGGATAGAGTAAGGAGCGGAGGAGAGAGTAAGGGGATCAGGAGAGAGTAAGTTGAGCAGGAGAGAGTCAGGGGATCAGGAGAGAGTTAGTGGAGCAGGAGAGAGTCAGGGGTCCAGGAGAGACTCAGGGGAGCAGGAGAGAGTCAGGGGAGCAGTAGAGATTCATTAGAGCAGGAGGAGTAAGGGGAGCAGGAGAGAGTAAGGAGAGCAGGAGATTGTAAGGAGAGCAGGAGAGAGTAAGGAGAGAGTCAGGAGAGCAGGAGAGAGTAAGGGGAGCAGGAGAGAGTAAGGGGAGCAGGAGAGAGTAAGGAGAGCAGGAGAGAGTAAGGATAGAGTAAGGAGAGGAGGAGAGAGTAAGGGGATCAGGAGAGAGTAAGTTGAGCAGGAGAGAGTCAGGGGATCAGGAGAGAGTTAGTGGAGCAGGAGAGAGTCAGGGGTCCAGGAGAGAGTCAGGGGAGCAGGAGAGAGTCAGGGGAGCAGGAGAGATTCATTGGAGCAGGAGGGAGTAAGGGGAGCAGTAGAGAGTAAGCAGGGCAGGAGAGAGTAAGGAGAGAGTAAGGGAGCAGGACAGAGTAAGGGTAGCAGGAGAGAGTAAAGAGATCAGGAGAGAGTAAGGAGAGCAGGAGAGAGTAGGGAGAGTAGGAGAGAGTACGGAGAGTAGGAGAGAGTAAGGGGAGCAGGAGAAAGTAAGGGGAGCAGGAGAGATTAAGGAGAGCAGGAGAGATCAAGCAGGGCAGGAGAGAGTAAGCAGAGCAGGAGAGAGTAAGGAGAGGGTAAGGAGAGCTGGAGAGAGTAAGGGGAGCAGGAGAGAGTAAGGGGAGCAGGAGACAGTAAGGGGAGCAGGAGAGATTAAGGAGAGCAGGAGAGATCAAGCAGGGCAGGAGAGAGTAAGCAGAGCAGGAGAGAGTAAGGAGACGGTAAGGAGAGCTGGAGAGAGTAAGGGGAGCCGGAGAGAGTAAGTGGAGCAGGAGACAGTAAGGGGAACAGGAGAGAGTAAGGAGAGAAGGTGAGAGTAAGGGGAGCAGGAGAGAGTAAGGAGAGCAGGAGATTGTAAGGAGAGCAGGAGAGAGTAAGGAGAGAGTCAGGGGAGCAGGAGAGAGTAAGGGGAGCAGGAGAGAGTAAGGGGAGCAGGAGAGAGTAAGGAGAGCAGGAGAGATTAAGGATAGAGTAAGGAGAGCAGGAGAGAGTAAGGAGAGAGTAAGGAGTTGAGGAAAGAGTAAGGAGAGAGTAAGGAGAGCAGGAGAGATTAAGGATAGAGTAAGGAGAGCAGGAGAGAGTAAGGAGAGAGTAAGGAGTTGAGGAAAGAGTAAGGAGAGAGTAAGGAGAGCAGGAGAGAGTACGGAGAGCAGGAGAGAGTATTGTGAGCAGGACAGAGTAAGGAGAGCAGGAGAGAGTAAGGAGAGCTGGAGAGATCAAGCAGGGCAGGAGAGAGTAAGCAGAGCAGGAGAGAGTAAGGAGAGGGTAAGTAGAGCATGAGAGAGTAAGGGGAGCAGGAGAGAGTAAGTGGAGCAGGAGACAGTAAGGGGCGCAGGAGAGAGTACGGAGAGCAGGTGAGAGTAAGGGGAGCAGGAGAGAGTAAGGAAAGCAGGAGATTGTAAGGAGAGCAGGAGAGAGTAAGGAGAGAGTCAGGAGAGCAGGAGAGAGTAAGGGGTGCAGGAGAGAGTAAGGGGAGCAGGAGAGAGTAAGAAGAGCAGGAGAGAGTAAGGATAGAGTAAGGAGCGGAGGAGAGAGTAAGGGGATCAGGAGAGAGTAAGTTGAGCAGGAGAGAGTCAGGGGATCAGGAGAGAGTTAGTGGAGCAGGAGAGAGTCAGGGGTCCAGGAGAGACTCAGGGGAGCAGGAGAGAGTCAGGGGAGCAGTAGAGATTCATTGGAGCAGGAGGAGTAAGGGGAGCAGGAGAGAGTAAGGAGAGCAGGAGATTGTATGGAGAGCAGGAGAGAGTAAGGAGAGAGTCAGGAGAGCAGGAGAGAGTAAGGGGAGCTGGAGAGAGTAAGGGGAGCAGGAGAGAGTAAGGAGAGCAGGAGAGAGTAAGGATAGAGTAAGGAGAGGAGGAGAGAGTAAGGGGATCAGGAGAGAGTAAGTTGAGCAGGAGAGAGTCAGGGGATCAGGAGAGAGTTAGTGGAGCAGGAGAGAGTCAGGGGTGCAGGAGAGAGTCAGGGGAGCAGGAGAGAGTCAGGGGAGCAGGAGAGATTCATTGGAGCAGGAGGGAGTAAGGGGAGCAGTAGAGAGTAAGCAGGGCAGGAGAGAGTAAGGAGAGAGTAAGGGAGCAGGAGAGAGTAATGGTAGCAGGAGAGAGTAAGGAGAGCAGGAGAGAGTAAGGAGTGCAGGAGAGAGTAGGGAGAGTAGGAGAGAGTACGGAGAGTAGGAGAGAGTAAGGGGAGCAGGAGAAAGTAAGGGGAGCAGGAGAGATTAAGGAGAGCAGGAGAGATCAAGCAGGGCAGGAGAGAGTAAGCAGAGCAGGAGAGAGTAAGGAGACGGTAAGGAGAGCTGGAGAGAGTAAGGGGAGCCGGAGAGAGTAAGTGGAGCAGGATACAGTAAGGGGAGCAGGAGAGAGTAAGGAGAGCAGGTGAGAGTAAGGGGAGCAGGAGAGAGTAAGGAGAGCAGGAGATTGTAAGGAGAGCAGGAGAGAGTAAGGAGAGAGTCAGGGGAGCAGGAGAGAGTAAGGGGAGCAGGAGAGATTAAGGGGAGCAGGAGAGAGTAAGGAGAGCAGGAGAGAGTAAGGATAGAGTAAGGAGAGAAGGAGAGAGTAAGGGGAGCAGGAGAGAGTAAGATAAGCAGGAGAGAATCAGGGCAGCAGGAGAGAGTCAGTGGAGCAGGAGAGAGTCGGGGAGCAGGAGAGAGTCAGGGGAGCAGGAGAAAGTCAGGGGAGCAGAGGAGAGTCAGGGGATCAAGAGAGAGTCAGGGGAGCAGGAGAGAGTCAGGGGAGCATTAGAGAGTAAGCTTGGCAGGAGAGAGTAAGGAGAGAGTAAGGGAGCAGGAGAGAGTAAGGGTAGCAGGAGAGAGTATGGAGAGCAGGAGAGAGTAAGGAAAGCAGGAGAGAGTAAGGAGAGAGTAAGGAGAGTAGGAGAGAGTAAGGAGAGTAGGAGAGAGTAAGGGGTGCAGGAGAGAGTAAGGGGAGCAGGAGAGATTAAGGAGAGCAGGAGAGAGTAAGGAGAGCAGGAGAGAGTAAGGAGAGAGTAAGGAGAGAGTAAGGAGAGCAGGAGAGAGTAAGGGGTGCAGGAGAGAGTAAGGGGTGCAGGAGAGAGATGGAGAGCAGGAGAGATTAAGGAGAGAGTAAGGAGAGCAGGAGAGTGTAAGGGGAGCAGGAGAGAGTAAGGAGGGCAGGAGATAGTAAGGAGAGGGAAAGGAGAGCAGGAGAGAGTAAGGGGAGCAGGAGAGTGTAAGGGGAGCAGGAGGGAGTATGGAGAACAGGAGAGAGTAAGGGGAGCAGGAGACCGTAAGGAGTGAGTATGGAGAGGGTAAGGAGCGCAGGTGAGAGTAAGGAGAGCAGAAGAGAGTAAGGAGAGAGTAAGGAGAGCAGTAGAGAGTAAGGAGAGCAGGAGAGTGTAAGAGAGCAGGTGAGTGTAAGGAGAGCAGGGGAGAGTTGGGAGAGCAGGAGAGAGTAAGGGGAGCAGGAGAGAGTAAGGAGAGAGTAAGGGAAGAAGGAGAGAGTATGGGAAGCAGGAGAGAGTAAGGAGAGAGTAAGGGGATCAGAAGAGAGTAAGGAGAGCAGGAGAGAGTAAGGAGAGCAGGAGAGAGTAAGGAGAGAGTACGGAGAGCAGGAGAGAGTACAGAGAGCAGGACAGAGTTAGGAGAGCAGGACAGAGTAGGGAGAGCAGGAGAGAGTAAGGAGAGCAGGAGAGAGTAAGGGGAGCAGGAGAGAGTAAGGGAGCAGGAGAGAGTCAGGTGAGCAGGACAGAGTAAGGGGAGCAGGAGAGAGTAAGGAGAGCAGGTGATTGTAAGGAGAGCAGGAGAGAGTAAGGAGAGAGTCAGGAGAGCAGGAGAGAGTAAGGGGAGCAAGAGAGAGTAAGGGGAGCAGGAGAGAGTAAGGAGAGCAGGAGAGAGTAAGGATAGAGTAAGGAGAGGAGGAGAGAGTAAGGGGATCAGGAGAGAGTAAGTTGAGCAGGAGAGAGTCAGGGGATCAGGAGAGAGTTAGTGGAGCAGGAGAGAGTCAGGGGTCCAGGAGAGAGTCGGGGGAGCAGGACAGAGTCAGGGGAGCAGGAGAGATTCATTGGAGCAGGAGAGAGTAAGGGGAGCAGTAGAGAATAAGCAGGGCAGGAGAGAGTAAGGAGAGAGTAAGGGAGCAGGACAGAGTAAGGGTAGCAGGAGAGAGTAAGGAGATCAGGAGAGAGTAAGGAGAGCAGGAGAGAGTAGGGAGAGTAGGAGAGAGTACGGAGAGTAGGAGAGAGTAAGGGGATCAGGAGAAAGTAAGGGGAGCAGGAGAGATTAAGGAGAGCAGGAGAGATCAAGCAGGGCAGGAGAGAGTAAGCAGAGCAGGAGAGAGTAAGGAGAGGGTAAGGAGAGCTGGAGAGAGTAAGGGGAGCAGGAGAGAGTAAGGGGAGCAGGAGACAGTAAGGGGAGCAGGAGAGATTAAGGAGAGCAGGAGAGATCAAGCAGGGCAGGAGAGAGTAAGCAGAGCAGGAGAGAGTAAGGAGACGGTAAGGAGAGCTGGAGAGAGTAAGGGGAGCCGGAGAGAGTAAGTGGAGCAGGAGACAGTAAGGGGAACAGGTGAGAGTAAGGAGAGAAGGTGAGAGTAAGGGGAGCAGGAGAGAGTAAGGAGAGCAGGAGATTGTAAGGAGAGCAGGAGAGAGTAAGGAGAGAGTCAGGGGAGCAGGAGAGAGTAAGGGGAGCAGGAGAGAGTAAGGGGAGCAGGAGAGAGTAAGGAGAGCAGGAGAGATTAAGGATAGAGTAAGGAGAGCAGGAGAGAGTAAGGAGAGAGTAAGGAGAGCAGGAGAGAGTACGGAGAGCAGGAGAGAGTATTGTGAGCAGGACAGAGTAAGGAGAGCAGGAGAGAGTAAGGAGAGCTGGAGAGATCAAGCAGGGCAGGAGAGAGTAAGCAGAGCAGGAGAGAGTAAGGAGAGGGTAAGTAGAGCATGAGAGAGTAAGGGGAGCAGGAGAGAGTAAGTGGAGCAGGAGACAGTAAGGGGCGCAGGAGAGAGTACGGAGAGCAGGTGAGAGTAAGGGGAGCAGGAGAGAGTAAGGAAAGCAGGAGATTGTAAGGAGAGCAGGAGAGAGTAAGGAGAGAGTCAGGAGAGCAGGAGAGAGTAAGGGGTGCAGGAGAGAGTAAGGGGAGCAGGAGAGAGTAAGAAGAGCAGGAGAGAGTAAGGATAGAGTAAGGAGCGGAGGAGAGAGTAAGGGGATCAGGAGAGAGTAAGTTGAGCAGGAGAGAGTCAGGGGATCAGGAGAGAGTTAGTGGAGCAGGAGAGAGTCAGGGGTCCAGGAGAGACTCAGGGGAGCAGGAGAGAGTCAGGGGAGCAGTAGAGATTCATTAGAGCAGGAGGAGTAAGGGGAGCAGGAGAGAGTAAGGAGAGCAGGAGATTGTAAGGAGAGCAGGAGAGAGTAAGGAGAGAGTCAGGAGAGCAGGAGAGAGTAAGGGGAGCAGGAGAGAGTAAGGGGAGCAGGAGAGAGTAAGGAGAGCAGGAGAGAGTAAGGATAGAGTAAGGAGAGGAGGAGAGAGTAAGGGGATCAGGAGAGAGTAAGTTGAGCAGGAGAGAGTCAGGGGATCAGGAGAGAGTTAGTGGAGCAGGAGAGAGTCAGGGGTCCAGGAGAGAGTCAGGGGAGCAGGAGAGAGTCAGGGGAGCAGGAGAGATTCATTGGAGCAGGAGGGAGTAAGGGGAGCAGTAGAGAGTAAGCAGGGCAGGAGAGAGTAAGGAGAGAGTAAGGGAGCAGGACAGAGTAAGGGTAGCAGGAGAGAGTAAAGAGATCAGGAGAGAGTAAGGAGAGCAGGAGAGAGTAGGGAGAGTAGGAGAGAGTACGGAGAGTAGGAGAGAGTAAGGGGAGCAGGAGAAAGTAAGGGGAGCAGGAGAGATTAAGGAGAGCAGGAGAGATCAAGCAGGGCAGGAGAGAGTAAGCAGAGCAGGAGAGAGTAAGGAGAGGGTAAGGAGAGCTGGAGAGAGTAAGGGGAGCAGGAGAGAGTAAGGGGAGCAGGAGACAGTAAGGGGAGCAGGAGAGATTAAGGAGAGCAGGAGAGATCAAGCAGGGCAGGAGAGAGTAAGCAGAGCAGGAGAGAGTAAGGAGACGGTAAGGAGAGCTGGAGAGAGTAAGGGGAGCCGGAGAGAGTAAGTGGAGCAGGAGACAGTAAGGGGAACAGGAGAGAGTAAGGAGAGAAGGTGAGAGTAAGGGGAGCAGGAGAGAGTAAGGAGAGCAGGAGATTGTAAGGAGAGCAGGAGAGAGTAAGGAGAGAGTCAGGGGAGCAGGAGAGAGTAAGGGGAGCAGGAGAGAGTAAGGGGAGCAGGAGAGAGTAAGGAGAGCAGGAGAGATTAAGGATAGAGTAAGGAGAGCAGGAGAGAGTAAGGAGAGAGTAAGGAGTTGAGGAAAGAGTAAGGAGAGAGTAAGGAGAGCAGGAGAGATTAAGGATAGAGTAAGGAGAGCAGGAGAGAGTAAGGAGAGAGTAAGGAGTTGAGGAAAGAGTAAGGAGAGAGTAAGGAGAGCAGGAGAGAGTACGGAGAGCAGGAGAGAGTATTGTGAGCAGGACAGAGTAAGGAGAGCAGGAGAGAGTAAGGAGAGCTGGAGAGATCAAGCAGGGCAGGAGAGAGTAAGCAGAGCAGGAGAGAGTAAGGAGAGGGTAAGTAGAGCATGAGAGAGTAAGGGGAGCAGGAGAGAGTAAGTGGAGCAGGAGACAGTAAGGGGCGCAGGAGAGAGTACGGAAAGCAGGTGAGAGTAAGGGGAGCAGGAGAGAGTAAGGAAAGCAGGAGATTGTAAGGAGAGCAGGAGAGAGTAAGGAGAGAGTCAGGAGAGCAGGAGAGAGTAAGGGGTGCAGGAGAGAGTAAGGGGAGCAGGAGAGAGTAAGAAGAGCAGGAGAGAGTAAGGATAGAGTAAGGAGAGAAGGAGAGAGTAAGGGGAGCAGGAGAAAGTAAGATAAGCAGGAGAGAATCAGGGCAGCAGGAGAGAGTCAGTGGAGCAGTAGAGAGTCGGGGAGCAGGAGAGAGTCAGGGGAGCAGGAGAAAGTCAGGGGAGCAGAGGAGAGTCAGGGGATCAAGAGAGAGTCAGGGGAGCAGGAGAGAGTCAGGGGAGCATTAGAGAGTAAGCTGGGCAGGAGAGAGTAAGGAGAGAGTAAGGGAGCAGGAGAGAGTAAGGGTAGCAGGAGAGAGTATGGAGAGCAGGAGAGAGTAAGGAAAGCAGGAGAGAGTAAGGAGAGAGTAAGGAGAGTAGGAGAGAGTAAGGAGAGTAGGAGAGAGTAAGGGGTGCAGGAGAGAGTAAGGGGAGCAGGAGAGATTAAGGAGAGCAGGAGAGAGTAAGGAGAGCAGGAGAGAGTAAGGAGAGAGTAAGGAGAGAGTAAGGAGAGAGTAAGGAGAGCAGGAGAGAGTAAGGGGTGCAGGAGAGAGTAAGGGGTGCAGGAGAGAGATGGAGAGCAGGAGAGATTAAGGAGAGAGTAAGGAGAGCAGGAGAGTGTAAGGGGAGCAGGAGAGAGTAAGGAGGGCAGGAGATAGTAAGGAGAGGGAAAGGAGAGCAGGAGAGAGTAAGGGGAGCAGGAGAGTGTAAGGGGAGCAGGAGGGAGTATGGAGAACAGGAGAGAGTAAGGGGAGCAGGAGACCGTAAGGAGTGAGTATGGAGAGGGTAAGGAGCGCAGGTGAGAGTAAGGAGAGCAGAAGAGAGTAAGGAGAGAGTAAGGAGAGCAGTAGAGAGTAAGGAGAGCAGGAGAGTGTAAGAGAGCAGGTGAGTGTAAGGAGAGCAGGGGAGAGTTGGGAGAGCAGGAGAGAGTAAGGGGAGCAGGAGAGAGTAAGAAGAGAGTAAGGGAAGAAGGAGAGAGTATGGGAAGCAGGAGAGAGTAAGGAGAGAGTAAGGGGATCAGAAGAGAGTAAGGAGAGCAGGAGAGAGTACGGAGAGCAGGAGAGAGTACAGAGAGCAGGACAGAGTTAGGAGAGTAGGACAGAGTAGGGAGAGCTGGAGAGAGTAAGGAGAGCAGGAGAGAGTAAGGGGAGCAGGAGAGAGTAAGGGAGCAGGAGAGAGTCAGGTGAGCAGGACAGAGTAAGGGGAGCAGGAGAGAGTAAGGAGAGCAGGAGATTGTAAGGAGAGCAGGAGAGAGTAAGGAGAGAATCAGGAGAGCAGGAGAGAGTAAGGGGAGCTGGAGAGAGTAAGGGGAGCAGGAGAGAGTAAGGAGAGCAGGAGAGAGTAAGGATAGAGTAAGGAGAGGAGGAGAGAGTAAGGAGAGCAGGAGAGAGTAAGTTGAGCAGGAGAGAGTCAGGGGATCAGGAGAGAGTTAGGGGAGCAGGAGAGAGTCAGGGGAGCAGGAGAGATTCATTGGAGCAGGAGAGAGTAAGGGGAGCAGTAGAGAGTAAGCAGGACAGGAGAGAGAAAGGAGAGAGTAAGGGAGCAGGAGAGAGTAAGGGTAGCAGGAGAGAGTAAGGAGAGCAGGAGAGAGTAAGGAGAGCAGGAGAGAGTAAGGAGAGTAGGAGAGAGTACGGAGAGTAGGAGAGAGTAAGGGGAGCCGGAGAAAGTAAGGGGAGCAGGAGAGATTAAGCAGAGCAGGAGAGATCAAGCAGGGCAGGAGAGAGTAAGCAGAGCAGGAGAGAGTAAGGAGAGGATAAGGAGAGATGGAGAGAGTAAGGGGAGCAGGAGAGAGTAAGGGGAGCAGGAGAGAGTAAGGGGAGCAGGAGAGATTAAGGAGAGCAGGAGAGATCAAACAGGGAGGAGAGAGTAAGCAGAGCAGGAGAGAGTAAGGAGAGGGTAAGGAGAGCTGGAGAGAGTAAGGAGAGCAGGAGAGAGTAAGGATAGAATAAGGAGAGAAGGATAGAGTATGGGGAGCAGGAGAGAGTAAGATAAGCAGGAGAGAGTCAGGGCAGCAGGAGAGAGTCAGTGGAGCAGGAGAAAGTCAGGGGAGCAGGAGAGAGTCAGGGGTGCAGGAGAAAGTCAGGGGAGCAGGAGAGAGTCAGGGGATCAGGAGAGAGTCAGGGGAGCAGGAGAGAGTCAGGGGAGCATAAGAGAGTAAGCTGGGCAGGAGAGAGTAAGGAGAGAGTAAGGGAGCAGGAGATTGTAAGGAGAGCAGGAGAGAGTAAGGAGAGAGTCAGGAGAGCAGGAGAGAGTAAGGGGAGCAAGAGAGAGTAAGGGGAGCAGGAGAGAGTAAGGAGAGCAGGAGAGAGTAAGGATAGAGTAAGGAGAGAAGGATAGAGTAAGGGGTGCAGGAGAGAGTAAGATAAGCAGGAGAGAGTCAGGGCAGCAGGAGAGAGTCAGTGGAGCAGGAGAGAGTCAGGGGAACAGGAGAGAGTCAGGGGAGCAGGAGAAAGTCAGGGGAGCAGGAGAGAGTCAGGGGATCAGGAGAGGGTCAGTGGAGCAGGAGAGAGTCAGGGGAGCATAAGAGAGTAAGCTGGGCAGGAGAGAGTAAGGAGAGAGTAAGGGGAGCAGGAGAGAGTAAGGAGAGCAGGAGCGAGTAAGGAGAGCAGGAGAGAGTAAGTGGAGCAGGAGAGAGTAAGGTGTGCAGGAGAGAGATGGAGAGCAGGAGAGATAAAGGAGAGAGTAAGGAGAGCAGGAGAGAGTAAGGGGAGCAGGAGAGAGTAAGGAGGGCAGGAGATAGTAAGGAGAGGGAAAGGAGAGCAGGAGAGAGTAAGGGGAGCAGGAGAGAGTCAGGGGAGCAGGAGAGAGTAAGGGGAGCAGTAGAGAGTAAGCTGGGCAGGAGAGAGTAAGGAGAGAGTAACGGAGCAGGAGAGAGCAAGGGTAGCAGGAGAGAGTATGGAGAGCAGGAGAGAGTAAGGAGAGCAGGAGAGAGTAAGGAGAGTAGGAGAGAGTAAGGAGAGTAGGAGAGAGTAAGGGGAGCAGGAGACAGTAAGGAGAGCAGGAGAGAGTAAGGGGAGCAGGAGAGATTAAGGAGAGCAGGAGAGAGTATGGAGAGCAGGAGAGAGTAAGGAGATCAGGAGAGAGTAAAGAGAGAAGGAGAGAGTAAGGAGAGAGTAAGGAGAGAGTAAGGAGAGAGTTAGGAGTGAGTAAGGTGAGCAGGAGAGAGTAAGGTGAGCAGGAGAGAGAAAGGAGAGCAGAAGAGAGTAAGGGGAGCAGGAGTGAGTAAGGGGAGCAGGAGAGAGTAAGGAGAGCAGGAGAGAGTAAGGGGAGCAGGAGTGTGTAAGCGGAGCAGGAGGGAGTATGGAGAGCAGGAGAGAGTAAGGGGAGCAGGAGACAGTATGGAAAGAGTATGGTGAGGGTAAGGAGCGCAGGTGTGAGTAAGGAGAGCAGAAGAGAGTAAGGAGAGAGTAAGGTTAGCAGGAGAGAGTAAGATGAGCAGGACAGAGTAAGGAAAGCAGGAGAGTGTAAGGAGAGCAGCTGAGTGTAAGGAGTGCAGGGGAGTGTAAGGATAGCAGGAGAGAGTTAGGGGTGCAGGAGAGAGTAAGGAGAGAGTAAGGGAAGCAGGAGAAACTAAGGGAAGCAGGAGAGAGTAAGGAGAGAGTAAGAGGATCAGGAGAGAGTAAGGAGAGCAGGAGAGAGTAAGGAGAGCAGGAGAGAGTAAGGAGAGAGTAAGGAGAGCAGGAAAGAGTAAGGGGAGAGTAAGGAGAGCAGGAGAGAGTAAGGAGAGAGTATGGGGAGCAGGAGAGAGTAAGGGGAGCAGGAGAGAGTAAGGGGAGCAGGAGAGAGTAAGGGGAGCAGGAGAGAGTAAGGAGATCTGGAGAGAGAATGGAGAGCAGGAAAGAGTAAGGAGAGCAGGAGAGAGTAAAGAGAGAAGGAGAGAGTAAGGAGAGAGTAAGGAGAGAGTAAGGAGAGAGTTAGGAGTGAGTAAGGTGAGCAGCAGAGAGTAAGGTGAGCAGGAGAGAGAAAGGAGAGCAGGAGAGAGTAAGGGGAGCAGGAGAGAGTAAGGGGAGCAGGAGAGAGTAAGGAGATCAGGAGAGAGGATGGAGAGCAGGAGAGAGTAAGGAGAGCAGGAGAGAGTAAAGAGAGAAGGAGAGAGTAAGGAGAGAGTAAGGAGAGAGTTAGGAGTGTGTAAGGTGAGCAGGAGAGAGTAAGGTGAGCAGGAGAGAGATAGGAGAGCAGGAGAGAGTAAGGGGAGCAGGAGTGAGTAAGGGGAGCAGGAGAGAGTAAGGAGAGCAGGAGAGAGTAAGGGGAGCAGGAGGGAGTAAGGGGAGCAGGAGGGAGTATGGAGAGCAGGAGAGAGTAAGGGGAGCAGGAGACAGTATGGAAAGAGTATGGTGAGGGTAAGGAGCGCAGGTGTGAGTAAGGAGAGCAGAAGAGAGTAAGGAGAGAGTAAGGTTAGCAGGAGAGAGTAAGATGAGCAGGACAGAGTAAGGAAAGCAGGAGAGTGTAAGGAGAGCAGCTGAGTGTAAGGAGTGCAGGGGAGTGTAAGGATAGCAGGAGAGAGTTAGGGGTGCAGGAGAGAGTAAGGAGAGAGTAAGGGAAGCAGGAGAAACTAAGGGAAGCAGGAGAGAGTAAGGAGAGAGTAAGAGGATCAGGAGAGAGTAAGGAGAGCAGGAGAGAGTAAGGAGAGCAGGAGAGAGTAAGGAGAGAGTAAGGAGAGCAGGAAAGAGTAAGGGGAGAGTAAGGAGAGCAGGAGAGAGTAAGGAGAGAGTATGGGGAGCAGGAGAGAGTAAGGGGAGCAGGAGAGAGTAAGGGGAGCAGGAGAGAGTAAGGGGAGCAGGAGAGAGTAAGGAGATCTGGAGAGAGAATGGAGAGCAGGAAAGAGTAAGGAGAGCAGGAGAGAGTAAAGAGAGAAGGAGAGAGTAAGGAGAGAGTAAGGAGAGAGTAAGGAGAGAGTTAGGAGTGAGTAAGGTGAGCAGCAAGAGAGTAAGGTGAGCAGGAGAGAGAAAGGAGAGCAGGAGAGAGTAAGGGGAGCAGGAGAGAGTAAGGGGAGCAGGAGAGAGTAAGGAGATCAGGAGAGAGGATGGAGAGCAGGAGAGAGTAAGGAGAGCAGGAGAGAGTAAAGAGAGAAGGAGAGAGTAAGGAGAGAGTAAGGAGAGAGTTAGGAGTGTGTAAGGTGAGCAGGAGAGAGTAAGGTGAGCAGGAGAGAGATAGGAGAGCAGGAGAGAGTAAGGGGAGCAGGAGTGAGTAAGGGGAGCAGGAGAGAGTAAGGAGAGCAGGAGAGAGTAAGGGGAGCAGGAGGGAGTAAGGGGAGCAGGAGGGAGTATGGAGAGCAGGAGAGAGTAAGGGGAGCAGGAGACAGTAAGGAAAGAGTATGGTGAGGGTAAGGAGCGCAGGTGTGAGTAAGGAGAGCAGAAGAGAGTAAGGAGAGATTAAGGTTAGCAGGAGAGAGTAAGATGAACAGGAGAGAGTAAGGAGAGCAGGAGAGTGTAAGGAGAGCAGGTGAGTGTAAGGAGAGCAGGGGAGAGTAAGGATAGCAGGAGAGAGTTAGTGGCGCAGTAGAGAGTAAGGAGAGAGTAAGGGAAGCAGGAGAGACTAACGGAAGCAGGAGAGAGTAAGGAGAGAGTAAGAGGATCAGGAGAGAGTAAGGAGAGCAGGAGAGAGTAAGGAGAGCAGGAGAGAGTAAGGAGAGATTAAGGAGAGCAGGAAAGAGTAAGGAGAGAGTAAGGAGAGCAGGAGAGAGTACGGAGAGTAGGAGAGAGAAAGGGGAGCAGGAGAAAGTAAGGGGAGCAGGAGAGATTAAGGAGAGCAGGAGAGATCAAGCAGGGCAGGAGAGAGTAAGCAGAGCAGGAGAGAGTAAGGAGATGGTAAGGAGAGCTGGAGAGAGTAAGGGGAGCCGGAGAGAGTAAGTGGAGCAGGAGACAGTAAGGGGAGCAGGAGAGAGCAAGGAGAGCAGGTGAGAGTAAGGGGAGCAGGAGAGTGTAAGCAGAGCAGGAGATTGTAAGGAGAGCAGGAGAGAGTAAGGAGAGAGTCAGGAGAGCAGGAGAGAGTAAGGGGAGCAGGAGAGAGTAAGGGGAGCAGGAGAGAGTAAGGATAGAGTAAGGAGAGAAGGAGAGAGTAAGGGGAGCAGGAGACAGTTAGATAAGCAGGAGAGAGTCAGGGCAGCAGGAGTGAGTCAGTGGAGCAGGAGAGAGTCAGGGGAGCAGGAGAGAGTCAGGGGAGCAGGAGAAAGTCAGGGGAGCAGGAGAGAGTCAGGGGATCAGGAGAGATTCAGGGGTGCAGGAGAGAGTCAGGGGAGCATTAGAGAGTAAGCTGGGCAGGAGAGAGTAAGGATAGAGTAAGGGAGCAGGAGAGAGTAAGGGTAGCAGGAGAGAGTATGGAGAGCAGGATAGAGTAAGGAAAGCAGGAGAGAGTAAGGAGAGAGTAAGGAGAGTAGGAGAGAGTAAGGAGAATAGGAGAGAGTAAGGGGAGCAGGAGAGAGTAAGGGGAGCAGGAGAGAATAAGGAGAGCAGGTGAGTTTATGGGGAGCTGGAGAGAGTAAGGAGAGCAGGAGAGAGTAAGGAGAGCACCAGCGAGTAAGGAGAGAGTAAGGAGAGAGTAAGGAGAGAGTAAGGAGAGCAGGAGAGAGTAAGGGGAGCAGGAGAGAGTAAGGGGTGCAGGAGAGAGATGGAGAGCAGGAGAGATTAAGGAGACAGTAAGGAGAGCAGGAGAGAGGAAGGGGAGCAGGAGAGAGTAAGGGGAGCAGGAGAGAGAAAGGAGAGCAGGAGAGAGTAAGGGGATCAGGAGAGAGTAAGGAGGGCAGGAGATAGTAAGGAGAGAGTAAGGAGAGCACGAGAGAGTAAGGAGAGCAGGAGAGAGTAAGGAGAGCAGGAGACAGTAAGGAGAGCAGGAGACTGTAAGGAGAGCAGGAGAGAGTAAGTAGAGTGTAAGGAGAGCAGGAGAGAGTAAGGAGAGAGTACGGGGAGCAGGAGAGAGTAAGGGGAGCAGGAGAGAGTAAGGAGATCAGGAGAGAGTATGGAGAGCAGGAGAGAGTAAGGAGAGCAGGAGAGAGTAAAGAGAGAAGGAGAGAGTAAGGAGAGAGTAAGGAGAGAGTTAGGAGTGAGTAAGGTGAGCAGGAGAGAGTAAGGTGAGCAGGAGAGAGAAAGGAGAGCAGGAGAGAGTAAGGGGAGCAGGAGTGAGTAAGGGGAGCAGGAGAGAGTAAGGAGAGCAGGAGAGAGTAAGGGGAGCAGGAGGGAGTAAGGGGAGCAGGAGGGAGTATGGAGAGCAGGAGAGAGTAAGGGGAGCAGGAGACAGTAAGGAAAGAGTATGATGAGGGTAAGGAGCGCAGGTGTAAGTAAGGAGAGCAGAAGAGAGTAAGGAGAGAGTATGGTTAGCAGGAGAGAGTAAGATGAGCAGGAGAGAGTAAGGAGAGCAGGAGAGTGTAAGGAGAGCAGGTGATTGTAAGGAGAGCAGGGGAGAGTAAGGATAGCAGGAGAGAGTTAGTGGCGCAGGAGAGAGTAAGGAGAGATTAAGGGAAGCAGGAGAGACTAAGGGAAGCAGGAGAGAGTAAGGAGAGAGAAAGAGGATCAGGAGAGAGTAAGGAGAGCAGGAGAGAGTAAGGAGAGCGGGAGAGAGTAAGGAGAGAGTAAGGAGAGCAGGAAAGAGTAAGGAGAGAGTAAGGAGAGCAGGAGAGAGTAAGGAGAGTGTAAGGAGAGCAGGAGAGAGTAAGGAGAGCAGGAGAGAGTAAGGAGGGCAAGAGAGAGTAGGGTGAGCAGGAGTGAGTAAGGAGAGCAGGAGAGAGTAAGGAGAGCAGGAGAGAGTAAGGAGAGAGGGAGAGAGTAAGCAGAGCAGGAGAGAGTAAGCAGAGCAGGAGAGAGTAAGGAGAGGGTAAGGAGAGCAGTTGAGAGTAAGGGGAGCAGGAGTGAGTAAGGGGAGCAGGAGAGAGTAAGGAGAACAGGAGAGAGTAAGGGGAGCAGGAGGGAGTAAGGGGAGCAGGAGGGAGTATGGAGAGCAGGAGAGAGTAAGGGGAGCAGGAGACAGTAAGGAAAGAGTATGGTGAGGGTAAGGAGCGCAGGTGTGAGTAAGGAGAGCAGAAGAGAGTAAGGAGAGATTAAGGTTAGCAGGAGAGAGTAAGATGAACAGGAGAGAGTAAGGAGAGCAGGAGAGTGTAAGGAGAGCAGGTGAGTGTAAGGAGAGCAGGGGAGAGTAAGGATAGCAGGAGAGAGTTAGTGGCGCAGTAGAGAGTAAGGAGAGAGTAAGGGAAGCAGGAGAGACTAACGGAAGCAGGAGAGAGTAAGGAGAGAGTAAGAGGATCAGGAGAGAGTAAGGAGAGGAGGAGAGAGTAAGGAGAGCAGGAGAGAGTAAGGAGAGAGTAAGGAGAGCAGGAAAGAGTAAGGAGAGAGTAGGGAGATCAGGAGAGAGTACGGAGAGTAGGAGAGAGAAAGGGGAGCAGGAGAAAGTAAGGGGAGCAGGAGAGATTAAGGAGAGCAGGAGAGATCAAGCAGGGCAGGAGAGAGTAAGCAGAGCAGGAGAGAGTAAGGAGATGGTAAGGAGAGCTGGAGAGAGTAAGGGGAGCCGGAGAGAGTAAGTGGAGCAGGAGACAGTAAGGGGAGCAGGAGAGAGCAAGGAGAGCAGGTGAGAGTAAGGGGAGCAGGAGAGTGTAAGCAGAGCAGGAGATTGTAAGGAGAGCAGGAGAGAGTAAGGAGAGAGTCAGGAGAGCAGGAGAGAGTAAGGGGAGCAGGAGAGAGTAAGGGGAGCAGGAGAGAGTAAGGATAGAGTAAGGAGAGAAGGAGAGAGTAAGGGGAGCAGGAGACAGTTAGATAAGCAGGAGAGAGTCAGGGCAGCAGGAGTGAGTCAGTGGAGCAGGAGAGAGTCAGTGGAGCAGGAGAGAGTCAGGGGTCCAGGAGAGAGTCGGGGGAGCAGGACAGAGTCAGGGGAGCAGGAGAGATTCATTGGAGCAGGAGAGAGTAAGGGGAGCAGTAGAGAGTAAGCAGGGCAGGAGAGAGTAAGGAGAGAGTAAGGGAGCAGGAGAGAGTAAGGGTAGCAGGAGAGAGTAAGGAGATCAGGAGAGAGTAAGGAGAGCAGGAGAGAGTAGGGAGAGTAGGAGAGAGTACGGAGAGTAGGAGAGAGTAAGGGGAGCAGGAGAAAGTAAGGGGAGCAGGAGAGATTAAGGAGAGCAGGAGAGATCAAGCAGGGCAGGAGAGAGTAAGCAGAGCAGGAGAGAGTAAGGAGAGGGTAAGGAGAGCTGGAGAGAGTAAGGGGAACAGGAGAGAGTAAGGGGAGCAGGAGACAGTAAGGGGAGCAGGAGAGATTAAGGAGAGCAGGAGAGATCAAGCAGGGCAGGAGAGAGTAAGCAGAGCAGGAGAGAGTAAGGAGACGGTAAGGAGAGCTGGAGAGAGTAAGGGGAGCCGGAGAGAGTAAGTGGAGCAGGAGACAGTAAGGGGAGCAGGAGAGAGTAAGGAGAGCAGGTGAGAGTAAGGGGAGCAGGAGAGAGTAAGGAGAGCAGGAGATTGTAAGGAGAGCAGGAGAGAGTAAGGAGAGAGTCAGGGGAGCAGGAGAGAGTAAGGGGAGCAGGAGAGAGTAAGGGGAGCAGGAGAGAGTAAGGATAGAGTAAGGAGAGAAGGAGAGAGTAAGGGGAGCAGGAGACAGTTAGATAAGCAGGAGAGAGTCAGGGCAGCAGGAGTGAGTCAGTGGAGCAGGAGAGAGTCAGGGGAGCAGGAGAGAGTCAGGGGAGCAGGAGAAAGTCAGGGGAGCAGGAGAGAGTCAGGGGATCAGGAGAGATTCAGGGGTGCAGGAGAGAGTCAGGGGAGCATTAGAGAGTAAGCTGGGCAGGAGAGAGTAAGGATAGAGTAAGGGAGCAGGAGAGAGTAAGGGTAGCAGGAGAGAGTATGGAGAGCAGGATAGAGTAAGGAAAGCAGGAGAGAGTAAGGAGAGAGTAAGGAGAGTAGGAGAGAGTAAGGAGAATAGGAGAGAGTAAGGGGAGCAGGAGAGAGTAAGGGGAGCAGGAGAGAATAAGGAGAGCAGGTGAGTTTATGGGGAGCTGGAGAGAGTAAGGAGAGCAGGAGAGAGTAAGGAGAGCACCAGCGAGTAAGGAGAGAGTAAGGAGAGAGTAAGGAGAGAGTAAGGAGAGCAGGAGAGAGTAAGGGGAGCAGGAGAGAGTAAGGGGTGCAGGAGAGAGATGGAGAGCAGGAGAGATTAAGGAGACAGTAAGGAGAGCAGGAGAGAGGAAGGGGAGCAGGAGAGAGTAAGGGGAGCAGGAGAGAGAAAGGAGAGCAGGAGAGAGTAAGGGGATCAGGAGAGAGTAAGGAGGGCAGGAGATAGTAAGGAGAGAGTAAGGAGAGCACGAGAGAGTAAGGAGAGCAGGAGAGAGTAAGGAGAGCAGGAGACAGTAAGGAGAGCAGGAGACTGTAAGGAGAGCAGGAGAGAGTAAGTAGAGTGTAAGGAGAGCAGGAGAGAGTAAGGAGAGAGTACGGGGAGCAGGAGAGAGTAAGGGGAGCAGGAGAGAGTAAGGAGATCAGGAGAGAGTATGGAGAGCAGGAGAGAGTAAGGAGAGCAGGAGAGAGTAAAGAGAGAAGGAGAGAGTAAGGAGAGAGTAAGGAGAGAGTTAGGAGTGAGTAAGGTGAGCAGGAGAGAGTAAGGTGAGCAGGAGAGAGAAAGGAGAGCAGGAGAGAGTAAGGGGAGCAGGAGTGAGTAAGGGGAGCAGGAGAGAGTAAGGAGAGCAGGAGAGAGTAAGGGGAGCAGGAGGGAGTAAGGGGAGCAGGAGGGAGTATGGAGAGCAGGAGAGAGTAAGGGGAGCAGGAGACAGTAAGGAAAGAGTATGGTGAGGGTAAGGAGCGCAGGTGTGAGTAAGGAGAGCAGAAGAGAGTAAGGAGAGAGTATGGTTAGCAGGAGAGAGTAAGATGAGCAGGAGAGAGTAAGGAGAGCAGGAGAGTGTAAGGAGAGCAGGTGATTGTAAGGAGAGCAGGGGAGAGTAAGGATAGCAGGAGAGAGTTAGTGGCGCAGGAGAGAGTAAGGAGAGATTTAGGGAAGCAGGAGAGACTAAGGGAAGCAGGAGAGAGTAAGGAGAGAGTAAGAGGATCAGGAGAGAGTAAGGAGAGCAGGAGAGAGTAAGGAGAGCGGGAGAGAGTAAGGAGAGAGTAAGGAGAGCAGGAAAGAGTAAGGAGAGAGTAAGGAGAGCAGGAGAGAGTAAGGAGAGTGTAAGGAGAGCAGGAGAGAGTAAGGAGAGCAGGAGAGAGTAAGGAGGGCAAGAGAGAGTAGGGTGAGCAGGAGTGAGTAAGGAGAGCAGGAGAGAGTAAGGAGAGCAGGAGAGAGTAAGGAGAGAGGGAGAGAGTAAGCAGAGCAGGAGAGAGTAAGCAGAGCAGGAGAGAGTAAGGAGAGGGTAAGGAGAGCAGGTGAGAGTAAGGGGAGCAGGAGAGAGTAAGGGGAGCAGGAGGGAGTATAGAGAGCAGGAGAGAGTAAGGGGAGCAGGAGACAGTAAGGAGAGAGTATGGAGAGGGTAAGGAGCGCAGCTGCGAGTAAGGAGAGCAGAAGAGAGTAAGGAGAGAGTAAGGAGAGCAGGAGAGAGTAAGGAGAGCAGTAGAGAGTAAGGAGAGCAGGAGCGTGTAAGGATAGCAGGTGAGTGTAAGGAGAGCAGGGGAGAGTAAGGAGAGCAGGAGAGAGTAAGGGGAGCAGGAGAGAGTAAGGGAAGCAGGAGAGAGTAAGGAGAGAGTAAGGGGATCAGGAGAGAATAAGAAGAGCAGGAGAGAGTAAGGAGAGCAGGAGAGAGTAAGGAGAGAGTAAGGGTGGCAGGAGAGAGTAAGATGTGCAGGAGAGAGTAAGGAGAGCAGGAGAGTGTAAGGAGAGGAGCTGAGTGTAAGGAGTGCAGGGGAGAGTATGGATAGCAGAAGAGAGTTAGGGGCGCAGGAGAGAGTAAGGAGAGAGTAAGGGAAGCAGGAGAGACTAAGGGAAGCATGAGAGAGTAAGGAGAGAGTAAGTTGATCAGGAGAGAGTAAGGAGAGCAGGAGAGAGTAAGGAGAGCAGGAGAGAGTAAGGAGAGAGAAAGGAGAGCAGGATAGAGTAAGGAGAGAGTAAGGAGAGCTGGAGTGAGTAAGGAGAGAGTAAGGAGCGCAGGAGAGAGTAAGGAGAACAAGAGAGAGTAGGGTGAGCAGGTGAGAGTAAGGAGAGCAGGAGAGAGTAAGGAGAGCAGGAGAGAGTAAGGAGAGAGGAGAGAGTAAGGGGAGCAGGAGGGAGTAAGGGGAGCAGGAGGGAGTATGGAGAGCAGGAGAGAGTAAGGGGAGCAGGAGACAGTAAGGAGAGAGTATGGTGAGGGTAAGGAGCGCAGGTGTGAGTAAGGAGAGCAGAAGAGAGTAAGGAGAGCAGGAGAGAGTAAGGAGAGCAAGAGAGAGTAGAGTGAGCAGGAGAGAGTAAGGAGAGCAGGAGAGAGTAAGGAGAGCAGGAGAGAGTAAGGAGAGAGGGAGAGAGTAAGCAGAGCAGGAGAGAGTAAGCAGAGCAGGAGAGAGTAAGGAGAGGGTAAGGAGAGCAGGAGAGAGTAAGGGGAGCAGGAGAGAGTAAAAGGAGCAGGAGGGAGTATAGAGAGCAGGAGAGAGTAAGGGGAGCAGGAGACAGTAAGAAGAGAGTATGGAGAGGGTAAGGAGCGCAGGTTATAGTGAGGAGAGCAGAAGAGAGTAAGGAGAGAGTAAGGAGAGCAGGAGATTGTAAGGAGAGCAGTTGAGAGTAAGGAGAGCAGGAGCGTGAAAGGAGAGCAGGTGAGTGTAAGGAGAGCAGGGGAGAGTAAGAGAGCAGGAGAGAGTAAGGGGAGCAGGAGATTGTAAGGAGAGCAGTAGAGAGTAAGGAGAGCAGGAGCGTGTAAGGAGAGCAGGTGAGTGTAAGGAGAGCAGGGGAGAGTAAGGAGAGCAGGAGAGAGTAACAGGAGCAGGAGAGAGTAAGGAGAGAGTAAGGAGTTGAGGAAAGAGTGAGGAGAGAGTAAGGAGAGCAGGAGAGATCAAGCAGGGGAGGAGAGAGTAAGCAGAGCATGAGAGAGTATAAAGAGGGTAAGGAGAAAAGGAGAGAGTAAGGGGAAAGGAGAGAGTAAGGGGAGCAGGAGAGTGTAAGGAGAGCAGGAGCGAGTAAGGAGAGAGTAAGGAGAGAGTAAGGAGAGAGTAACGAGAGCAGGAGAGCGTAAGGGGAGCAGGAGAGAGTAAGGGGTGCAGGAGAGAGATGGAGAGCAGGAGAGATTAAGGAGAGAGTAAGGAGAGCAGGAGAGAGTAAGGGGAGCAGGAGAGAGTAAGGTGAGCAGGAGAGAGTAAGGGGAGCAGGAGAGAGTAAGGGGAGCAGGAGAGAGTAAGGAAAGCAGGAGAGAGTAAGGGGATCAGGAGAGAGTAAGGAGGACAGGAGATAGTAAGGAGAGAGTAAGGAGAGCACGAGAGAGTAAGGAGAGCAGGAGAGAGTAAGGAGAGCAGGAGACAGTAAGGAGAGCAGGAGACAGTAAGGAGAGCAGGAGAGAGTAAGTAGAGTGTAAGGAGAGCAGGAGAGAGTAAGGAGAGAGTACGGGGAGCAGGGGAGAGTATGGGGAGCAGGAGAGAGTAAGGGGAGCAGGAGAGAGTAAGGGGAGCAGGATAGAGTAAGGGTAGCAGGAGAGAGTAAGGAGATCAGGAGAGAGTATGGAGAGCAGGAGAGAGTAAGGAGAGCAGGAGAGAGTAAAGAGAGAAGGAGAGAGTTAGGAGAGAGTAAGGAGAGAGTAAGGAGAGAGTTAGGAGTGAGAAAGGTGAGCAGCAGAGAGTAAGGTGAGCAGGAGAGAGAAAGGAGAGCAGGAGAGAGTAAGCGGAGCAGGAGAGAGTAAGGGGAGCAGGAGAGAGTAAGGTGATCAGGAGAGAGTATGGAGAGCAGGAGAGAGTAAGGAGAGCAGGAGAGAGTAAAGAGAGAAGGAGAGAGTAAGGAGAGAGTAAGGAGAGAGTAAGGAGAGAGTTAGGAGTGAGTAAGGTGAGCAGGAGAGAGTAAGGTGAGCAGGAGAGAGAAAGGAGAGCAGGAGAGAGTAAGGGGAGCAGGAGTGAGTAAGGGGAGCAGGAGAGAGTAAGGAGAGCAGGAGAGAGTAAGGGGAGCAGAAGGGAGTAAGGGGAGCAGGAGGGAGTATGGAGAGCAGGAGAGAGTAAGGGGAGCAGTAGACAGTAAGGAAAGAGTATGGTGAGGGTAAGGAGCGCAGGTGTCAGTAAGGAGAGCAGAAGAGAGTAAGGAGAGAGTAAGGTTAGCAGGAGAGAGTAAGATGAGCAGGAGAGAGTAAGGAGAGCAGGAGAGTGTAAGGAGAGCAGGTGAGTGTAAGGAGAGCAGGGGAGAGTAAGGATAGCAGGAGAGAGTTAGTGGCGCAGGAGAGAGTAAGGAGAGATTAAGGGAAGCAGGAGAGACTAAGGGAAGCAGGAGAGAGTAAGGAGAGACTAAGAGCATCAGGAGAGAGTAAGGAGAGCAGGAGAGAGTAAGGAGAGCAGGAGAGAGTAAGGAGAGAGTAAGGAGTGCAGGAAAGAGTAAGATGAGCAGGAGAGAGTAAGGAGAGCAGGAGAGTGTAAGGAGAGCAGCTGAGTGTAAGGAGTGCAGGGGAGAGTAAGGATAGCAGGAGAGAGTTACGGGCGCAGGAGAGAGTAAGGAGAGAGTAAGGGAAGCAGGAGAGAGTAAGGAGAGAGTAAGAGGATCAGGAGAGAGTAAGGAGAGCAGGAGAGAGTAAGGAGAGCAGGAGAGAGTAAGGAGAGAGTAAGGAGAGCAGGAAAGAGTAAGGAGAGAGTGAGGAGAGCAGGAGAGAGTAAGGAGAGAGTAAGGAGAGCAGGAGAGAGTAAGGAGAGCAAGAGAGAGTAGGGTGAGCAGGTGAGAGTAAGGAGAGCAAGAGAGAGTAAGGAGAGCAGGAGAGAGTAAGGAGAGAGGGAGAGAGTAAGGGGAGCAGGAGGGAGTAAGGGGAGCAGGAGGGAGTATGGAGAGCAGGAGAGAGTAAGGGGAGCTGGAGACAGTAAGGAAAGAGTATGGTGAGGGTAAGGAGCGCAGGTGTGAGTAAGGAGAGCAGAAGAGAGTAAGGAGAGAGTAAGGTTAGCAGGAGAGTGTAAGATGATCAGGAGAGAGTAAGTAGAGCATGAGACTGTAAGGAGAGCAGCTGAGTGTAAGGAGTGCAGGGGAGAGTAAGCATAGCAGGAGAGAGTTAGGGGCGCAGGAGAGAGTAAGGAGAGAGTAAGGGAAGCAGGAGAGACTAAGGGAAGCAGGAGAGAGTATGGAGAGAGTAAGAGGATCAGGAGAGAGTAAGGAGAGCAGGAGAGAGTAAGGAGAGCAGGAGAGAGTAAGGAGAGAGTAAGGAGAGCAGGAAAGAGTAAGGAGAGAGTAAGGAGAGCAGGAGAGAGTAGGAGAGAGTAAGGAGAGCAGGAGAGAGTAAGGAGAGCAGGAGAGAGTAAGGAGAGCAAGAGAGAGTAGGGTGAGCAGGAGAGAGTAAGGAGAGCAGGAGAGAGTAAGGAGAGAGGGAGAGAGTAAGCAGAGCAGGAGAGAGTAAGCAGAGCAGGAGAGAGTAAGGAGAGGGTAAGGAAAGCAGGAGAGAGTAAGGGGAGCAGGAGAGAGTAAAAGGAGCAGGAGGGAGTATAGAGAGCAGGAGAGAGTAAGGGGAGCAGGAGACAGTAAGAAGAGAGTATGGAGAGGGTAAGGAGCGCAGGTTAGAGTAAGGAGAGCAGAAGAGAGTAAGGAGAGAGTAAGGAGAGCAGTAGAGAGTAAGGAGAGCAGGAGCGTGTAAGGAGAGCAGGTGAGTGTAAGGAGAGCAGGGGAGAGTAAGGAGAGCAGGAGAGAGTAACGGGAGCAGGAGAGAGTAAGGAGAGAGTAAGGGAAGCAGGAGAGAGTAAGGGAAGCAGGAGAGAGTAAGGAGAGAGTAAGGAGAGCAGGAGAGAGTAAGGAGAGCAGGAGAGAGTAAGGAGAGCAGGAGAGAGTAAGGAGAGAGTAAGGAGTTGAGGAAAGAGTAAGGAGAGAGTAAGGAGAGCAGGAGAGAGTACGGAGAGCAGGAGAGATTACGGAGAGCAGGACAGAGTAAGGAGAGCAGGAGAGAGTAAGGAGAGCAGGAGAGATCAAGCAGGGTAGGAGAGAGTAAGCAGAGCATGAGAGAGTATAATGAGGGTAAGGAGAGCAGGAGAGAGTAAGGAGAGCAAGAGAGAGTAGGGTGAGCAGGAGAGAGTACGGGGAGCAGGAGAGAGTATGGGGAGCAGGAGAGAGTAAGGGGAGCAGGAGAGAGTAATGGGAGCAGGAGAGAGTAAGGGGAGCAGGAGAGCGTAAGGTGATCAGGAGAGAGTATGGAGAGCAGGAGAGAGTACGGAGAGCAGGAGAGGGTAAAGAGAGAAGGAGAGAGTAAGGAGAGAGTAAGGAGAGAGTTAGGAGTGGGTAAGGTGAGCAGGAGAGAGTATGGTGAGCAGGAGAGAGAAAGGAGAGCAGGAGAGAGTAAGGGGAGCAGGAGTGAGTAAGGGGAGCAGGAGAGAGTAAGGAGAGCAGGAGAGAGTAAGGGGAGCAGGAGGGAGTAAGGGGAGTAGGAGGGAGTATGGAGAGCAGGAGAGAGTAAGTGGAGCAGGAGACAGTAAGGAAAGAGTATGGTGAGGGTAAGGAGCGCAGGTGTCAGTAAGGAGAGCAGAAGAGAGTAAGGAGAGAGTAAGGTTAGCATGAGAGAGTAAGATGAGCAGGAGAGAGTAAGGAGAGCAGGAGAGTGTAAGGAGAGCAGGTGAGTGTAAGGAGAGCAGGGGAGAGTAAGGATAGCAGGAGAGAGTTAGTGGCGCAGTAGAGAGTAAGGAGAGATTAAGGGAAGCAGGAGAGACTAAGGGAAGCAGGAGAGAGTAAGGAGAGAGTAAGGAGAGCAGGAAAGAGTAAGGAGAGAGTAAGGAAAGCAGGAGAGAGTAAGGAGAGGGCAAGGAGAGCAGGAGAGAGTAAGGAGAGCAGGAGAGATCAAGCAGGGGAGGAGAGAGTAAGCAGAGCAGGAGAGAGTAAGGAGAGGGCAAGGAGAGCAGGAGAGAGTAAGGAGAGCAGGAGAGATCAAGCAGGGGAGGAGAGAGTAAGCAGAGCAGGAGAGAGTAAGGAGAGGGTAAGGAGAGCAGGAGAGAGTAAGGGGAGCAGGAGAGAGTAAGGGGAGCAGGAGACAGTAAGGGGCGCAGGAGAGAGTAAGGAGAGCAGTTGAGAGTAAGGGGAGCAGGTGAGAGTAGGGAGAGCAGGAGATTGTAAGGAGAGCAGGAGAGAGTAAGGAGAGAGTCAGGAGAGCAGGAGAGAGTAAGGGGAGCAGGAGAGAGTAAGGGTGCAGGAGAGAGTAAGGAGAGCAGGAGACAGTAAGGATAGAGTAAGGAGAGAAGGAGAGAGTAAGGGGAGCTGGAGAGAGTAAGGGGAGCAGGAGAGAGTCAGGGGAGCAGGAGAGAGTTAGGGGAGCAGGAGAGAGTCAGGGGACCAGGAGAGAGTCAGGGGAGCAGGAGAGAGTCAGGGGAGCAGGAGAGATTCAGTGGAGCAGCAGAGAGTAAGGGGAGCAGTAGAGAGTAAGCAGGGCAGGAGAGAGTAAGGAGAGAGCAAGGGAGCAGGAGAGAGTAAGGGTAGCAGGAGAGAGTAAGGAGAGCAGGAGAGAGTAAGGAGAGCAGGATATAGTAAGGAGAGAGTAAGGAGAGTAGGAGAGAGTAAGTAGAGTAGGAGAGAGTAAGGGGAGCAGGAGAGAGTAAGGGGAGCAGGAGAGATTAAGGAGAGCAGGAGAGATCAAGCAGGGCAGGAGAGAGTAAGCAGAGCAGGAGAGAGTAAGGAGAGGGTAAGGAGAGCTGGAGAGAGTAAGGGGAGCAGGAGAGAGTAAGGGGAGCGGGAGAGAGTAAGGGGAGCAGGAGAGATTAAGGAGAGCAGGAGAGATCAAGCAGGGCAGGAGAGAGTAAGCAGAGCAGGAGAGAGTAAGGAGAGGGTAAGGAGAGCTGGAGAGAGTAAGGGGAGCATGAGAGAGTAAGGAGAGCAGGAGAGAGTAAGGATAGAGTAACGAGAGAAGGAGAGAGTAAGGGGTGCAGGAGAGAATAAGGGGAGCAGGAGAGAGTCAGGGGATCAGGAGAGAGTCAGGGGAGCAGGAGAGAGTCAGGGGAGCAGGAGAGAGTCAGGGGAGCAGGAGAGACTCAGGGGAGCATGAGAGAGTCAGGGGAGCAGGAGAGAGTCAGGGGATCAGGAGAGAGTCAGGGGAGCAGGAGAGAGTCAGGGGAGCAGGAGAGAGTCAGGGGAGCAGGAGAGAGTCCGGGGAGCAGGAGAGAGTAAGGGGAGCAGTGGAGAGTAAGCTGGGCAGGAGAGAGTAAGGAGAGAGTAAGGGAGCAGGAGAGAGTAAGGGTAGCAGTAGAGAGTATGAAGAACAGGAGAGAGTAAGGAGAGAGTAAGGAGAGTAGGAGATAGTAAGGAGATTAGGAGAGAGTAAGGGGAGCAGGAGAGAGTAGGGGGAGCAGGAGAGATTAAGGAGAGCAGGTGATTTTATGGGGAGCTGGAGAGAGTAAGGAGAGCAGGAGAGAGTAAGGAGAGCAGGAGAGAGTAAGGAGATCAGGAGCGAGTAAGGAGAGAGTAAGGAGAGAGTAAGGAGAGCAGGAGAGAGTAAGGGGAGCAGGAGAGAGTAAGGGGTGCAGGAGAGAGATGGAGAGCAGGAGAGATTAAGGAGAGAGTAAGGAGAGCAGGAGAGAGTAAGGGGAGCAGGAGAGAGTAAGGGGAGCAGGAGAGAGTAAGGGGATCAGGAGAGAGTAAGGAGGGCAGGAGAGAGTAAGGAGAGAGTAAGGAGAGCAGGAGAGAGTAAGGAGAGCAGGAGACAGTAAGGAGAGCAGGAGAGAGTAAGTAGAGTTTTAGGAGAGCAGGAGAGAGTAAGGAGAGAGTAAGGGGAGCAGGAGAGAGTAAGGAGAGCAGGAGAGAGTAAGGAGAGCAGGAGAGAGTAAGGAGAGCAGGAGATAGTATGGAGAGCAGGAGAGAGTAAGGAGAGCAGGAGATAGTAAGGAGAGCAGGAGAGAGTAAGGAGAGCAGGAGAGAGTAAGGAGAGCAGGAGAGAGTAAGGAGAGCAGGAGAGAGTAAGGAGAGCAGGAGATAGTAAGAATTGTGGAGTAGCAGAATTATTTAGTGGGCCCTTTTACAAAATCAAAAAAAGCAAGTGGGCAGGCACAAAATGTATTCAATATGCAAGTGCAATCATTCAATAGAATCATAGTACTGTGCCGAAGCAGGCCATTCAGCCCATCAAGTCTATACTTGCCATTTTGAAGGGCTATCTGGTTAGTTCCACTTCCCTGCTCTTTCCCCATATCTGTGCAATTTATCTGATTCTCTTTTGAATGCGACTATTGAATCACATCCTACCCGTCACCGTACTCCAAATCCAAGCCTTGTTGTCTCTGTTTCCCATGTCAATCCTCTGGTTATCAGCCCTTCAATCATTGAAAATACTTTCTCTTTAATTACTCTATCTAAACCCCTCAATCTCAAATACCCCTACTGAATCTTCCCTCAGGCTGCTCCTGAGAATAATTCGAGCTTCTCCAGTCTATCTATGTAACTAAAGTTCCTCATTTATGGAAACGTTCTTGTGAATCTTTCCTACACTCTCTCTGAAGCCTTCCCACCCTTCCTAAAGTGCATTACCCAGAGATAGCCACAATGCTGCAGATGGGCTGCAGTTAGTATTTCACATGGGTTTAGCACAACCACCTGGCTTTCGTACACTATTTCGATAGCCCAGGATCTCATACCTGTCCTGCCATCTTCAAAGACCCATGTAAAAACACTCCCAGCTCTCTTCAAAGTTGTACAAAATTTAATTACAATTTAGTCTTTCCTTCAGTTCACGCAATCATCACTAACACCCTGTCCTCACCCATGAATGAAACTCACCTGCCATTTGTCTCCCAATTCCACCAGCCTCTTCATGTTCTCCTGAAGTTCCCAGCACACCCGCTGCACCCGTCCACCACATCACCAAGGCCTCATGCATCAGCAAACATATGCCATTGTGCCCTGTTCCCCTATCCCCTAGTCATGTCATAATGTCCTGTACTCCTATTTCCTAGTCACGTCAGCGTGCCCTGTACCCTGATTTCGCTGTCATGTCATCCTGCCGTGTAACACCATTTCCTAGTCGTCATCGTGTCCTGCACCCCTATTTCCTAATCAGGTCATTGTGCGCTGTACTCCTATTTACTATTCATGTTATGGTGTCCTGTACACCTATTTCCCAGTCAAGCCATGGTGCCCCGTACCCTATTTCCTACTCATGTCATCATGCGCTGTGCCCCTGGGCAGCATTTTCCCGTTGGCAGGCAGGGGCGGGACCTGCTTGCCGATGCGTAAAATGACGCACGGTGATGTCAGGCTGGCACCCCGATGTCACCGGCATTTAGATGTCATTTAGATTTTCAGTTCGGCGGGCACACAGCTGAGTCAGCTGCGCGTCCTTGTCAAATGCCTATTAAGGCCTGTTAAAAACTAATTAAAACAATTAATTGAGCCAATTGAGCCTTAAGGTTGGCGGGGGTAGGCGAAGAGCCCAGGCGGCCTTTGCATATTTCATGGAACCTCATCCACAGGTGGGATGAGGTTTCATGAATCGTTTAAAAAATCAGTAAAATATTTTCCAAAATTTCATGAACATGTCCCAGCTCATGTGACACTGAAACAAATCTCCCCGAGGCACCTCTGTGCAGGGAATATCATTGTGCCCTCTACCCTTATTTCCTAGTCATGTCAATGTGCCCTCTGCCTTCATTTTCCTAGTCATGTCATCATGCCCTCTACCCCTATTTTCTAGCCATGTCACAGAATCACAGAATCACACAGTGCAGAAGAGACCCTTCGGCCCATGATGTCTGCGCCGGCACGTTAGAAACACCTACCTAATCCCATTTACCAGCGCTTGGCCCATAGCCTTGAATGTCATGACGTGCCAAATGCTCAGCCAGGTACTTTTTAAAGGATGTGAGGCAACCGACCTCCACCACCCTCCCAGGCAGCGCATTCCAGACCATCACCACCCTTTGGGTAAAAAAGTTTTTCCTCACATCCCCCCTAAACCTCCTGCCCCTCACCTTGAACTTATGTCCCCTTGTGACTGACCCTTCAACTAAGGGGAACAGCTGCTCCCTATGCCCCTCATAATCTTGTACACCTCAATCAGGTCGCCCCTCAGTCTTCTCTGCTCCAACGAAAACAACCCAAGTCTATCCAACCTCTCTTCATAACTTAAATGTTTCATCCCAGGCAACATCCTGGTGAATCTCCTCTGCACCCCCTCCAGTCCAATTACATCTTTCCTATGATGTGGCGACCAGAACTGCACACAGTACTCCAGCTGTGGCATCACCAAAGTTCTATACATCTCCAACATGACCTCCCTACTCTTGTAATCTATGCCTCGATTGATAAAGGCAAGTGTCCCATATGCCTTTTTCACCACCCCACTAACATGCCCCTCCACCTTCAGAGATCTATGGACACACACGCCAAGGTCCCTTTGTTCCTCAGAACTTCCTAGTGTCATGCCGTTCATTGAATACGTCCTTCTCAAATTACTCTTTCCAAAGTATATCACCTCACACTTTTCAGGGTTAAATTCTATCTGCCACTTATCTGCCCATTTGACCATCCCGTCTATATTTTCCTGTAGCCCAAGACACTCAATCTCACTGTTAACCACCCGGCCAATCTTTGTGTCATCTGCAAACTTACTAATCCTACCCCACACAAAGTCATCTATGTCATTTATATAAATGACGAGTAATAGAGGACCCAGCACAGATCTCTGTGGTACACTGTTGGACACTGGCTTCCAGTCACTAAAGCATCCTTCAGTCATCAGTCTCTGTCCCCTACAACTAAGCCAATTTTGAATCCACCTTATCAAATTACCCTGTATCCTATGTGCATTTGCCTTCTTTATAAGTCTTCCATGTGGGACCTTGTCAAAGGCTTTGCTGAAATCCATATGAACTACATCAACTGCACGACCCTCATCTACACACCTGGTTACCTCCTCAAAAAATTCAATCAAATTTGTTAGGCATGACCTCCCTCTGACAAAGCCATGCTGACTATCCCTGATTAAACCTTGCCTCTCCAAGTGGAGATAGATTCTCTCCTTCAGAATTTTCTCCAATAGTTTTCCTACCACTACGATGTCATTGTGCCCTACAGCCCTATTTCCTAGTCATGTCCTAATGCCCTATTCCCCGATTTCCTAGTTGTCATCATGCCCTGTGCCCCCATTGCCTAGTCATGTCCACATGCCCTGTACCCCTATGCCCTAGTCTTCATCATGCCCTGTATGCCTGTTTCCTAGTCATGCCAATATGCCCTATACCGCTATTTCCTAATCAAGTCATCGTGCCCTGCAGCCCAATTTCCTAGTCATGTCTTCACTCTCTGTACCCCTATTTCCTAGTCATGTCATCGTGCCCTCTACTCCTATTTCCTAGTCATGTCATCGTGCCCTGTACCCCTATTTTTTAGTGATTATTGTACCCTGTACCCCTATTTCATAGTCAAGTGTCATGAAGCTATTAATGCATATAATATTATTGGAAAATATGTTTGTTTAATATAGAGGTTTAGTCTGTGGTTGCGTATTAATTTGACTAAAGCCAGCTAGTCTGGGTGCTTTGATGTGTACTACTTTTCATGTGTAAGAGAGATAGAGTGTATTTGCATTTTTTGAATAGTGCATTCAAGAAGTGGGGTGAAAACTACCACCTATGTGGCAGATACCAAGCAATATGTTTATATTACTAATAAAATTGGTACTATGAAAGGGGCATTATTGTTAGAGAAGATTAGTGCAGAGGTTGGTGATACAATGAGAATTTACATTCAATGAGTGGTGCTAGGTATAACTTCAGCCGTTTTGGATGTGCAGAGCAGAGGCAATGTGAGATCAAAAGCAGCTGCAAGCCTCCAACTGGCTCCACAGGAACCAAAGTGAAAGAACCTCATTTTGAATTTGTAAGGTGAAAATACTTTGCCTGGTGTCTGGTTAAGTCCATGGGTTGCTGTTGCCTTAATGGATTTGTAGTGGGTTTAGGTGCAGACTCTGTAGAATGCTAGCACTATTAAAATTGTTACATTACAAGGATAGATTATATAGACTTAGCTTGTATTTTCTTGAGTCCAGAAGGCTAAGGGTGATTTATTTGTGTTGCTTGGAGATAGAGGGATTCAATAAGTTAGATTGAGAGAAACTACTTTCTCTGGTGGTTCAATCTAGACCAAGGTGCCAGAACCTTAAAATGAGACCGACAGCATTCACAGGTAATGTCACAAAGCTCATTACACAAAGACTAGTGGAAATCTAGAATTCTCTGCCCCCCAAACCGTTCAAGTGGGAGAGTTGGAATGGGGGGGTGGTGGAATTTGTGAGGGGCGGGGTGGAGTTAGTGGTGGTGGTGGTGGTGGTGGTGGGGACAATTTGAACTTTTGAAAACTGAGATTGGTAAATTTGTGTGTGTCTCTCTCTCCCTCTCCAGCTACCATGCACTGGCAACCATGTTAACCTTGCTCTGGAGGCATGGATCATCTTCATTGGTTGTACATTCATCCAGTTTGTGAGGCTCTTTAGAAAGATTAAAAGCAAAATACTGCGGATGCTGGAAATCTAGAACAAAAACAAAAATACCTGGAAAAACTCAGCAGGTCTGACAGCATCTGGGGAGAGGGATACAGTTGATGTTTCGAGTCCTCATGACCCTTCATGGAAAAATAGAAACTGGAAAATCATTTCTATATTTCTTAATTCTGATGAAGGGTCATACGGACTCGAAACGTCAACTGTATCCCTCTCCACAGATGCTGTCAGACCTGCTGAGTTTTTCCAGGTACTTTTCTTTAGAAAGATTGTTCTTTGCCTGCCTCAATCTCTTTTACCATCGATCTTTCTCATTGGCATCAGGATTTCTAAATTCTGATTCCTTATTATGTGCCCAAGAAGTTCAACGCCTATCTGCATCTGTGTAAACAAACTCACTCACATAATCCTTTTATGAGCCTGGGCTCTTTTGACTTTGTTTGATTGATACCTTTATGTGGTTATAGTAAGTTTATTTTCTGTGATCTCTTTTGTCAATGTCTCAATGTTTATTTGCACAAGATTAAGAGGTGTGAAATACTTAGGGCTTTTGTTATTGATACTTTAATGGTCTGTTTGATTTATACTTTTAGAAGATTGTAAGAGCACCAATTTTCTTTTCAAAAAATTATAAATGGGTGATTTTTTAAAAGCAGCTTATATATATCATTGTTACAATAGGATTCCTTGGTTCTATACATAGTTTATATTGAGTGAATAAGCATGGAAAGGCCATG